>NC_061821.1:2663297-2665797 GCF_019202785.1 Penaeus chinensis | reverse complement strand
CCAATAAACAAAAACACCGTACTAGTTTTCCTGCTCCAATGAGATACTGTAATCCTATATCATGACTAGGGACAACACTACAATCTCCTCCAAGCCACTTCATTCCTCTGATAACCAAGAACCACACACACACACCTGCTGACAACTTTTGTGGTGCTGTAATGATAACTGCCCCATCAGGCTTGGTGCTGGCCAACAGTTTGATGATGGTCAGGTGTTCATCACTGGTGCCAGGGGGAGTGTCGATTACCAAGTCATCCAACCGTCCCCACAGAGTGTCCTGTTGGATAAAAGGAGACTTCTGGAGGCACATTCTATTTCTGTTCTCTGTGTCTACTGGAAGCTCTGATAGAAGCTGTAAAATATATATTAATAGCAATGTGATTTGTCCTTTTTAGTTCTTTCTCTGAGACTGGAGGCAGTCAAAAGAAAATTAACATGATGATAACAAAAGATGAAGGTATTGTCACTGAAATCAAGTCTCGTCATAGATACTCTACACATATAGCAAAGGATTTAAAGGGGAGTTAAAATACACTGTGTTTACAAAGTGTTCTGACTATGTGGTATTATTGTTATGAGCTTATTTGAGCTCTACATCTTAAAAATAATTATGTACCTTACAATCTGAGATCTCTACCTTTCTATAGAGAGTGAAAAACAGATGGATAACTCCACAATCTCCAACAAAGTAATCAGGGTGGGATGTTATGAATTAAATTACATGCTCAATATCATAAACAAGTAACTTGAAGGCAGACTAAATTGGAAGTGTTGTACATATTAACGTTAAGAAAGTTAGGAATGACAAATGCTGATAAAGACTAATTCATCTAGCTACTCTAAGCTACTGAGTTTATCAAGGACATGAAGAGAATACGGGGAAGGGGGGCGGGGGTGTGAAACAAGAAAAATTATGCATAAAACCAAAAAGTGGGCAAAAAAAGGCTCCATTATGAAATGTTATCTATTATGCCACACAAGAAATATAATATCTAAAAATCAAAGGGATGTGAAACTCTATGCAGTGGGTCTCCAAAGCAAAATTAACAATTCTAAACATTCTTAAATAAATCTCCACAACATCCTTATTTCCCAATTTCCATAAATATTCTTCTTTCACCTTTGCTTCCACTCAAAAGAGAAATTTTGAATGAACACACACCTTAATCATACGCCTAATCAAAGCTGTTTTGCGAGGTCCTCTCCACACCACTGCCTGAGATCCCGAGCTCAGGAGCGATCCTACTGAGAGGGTCTTAATGTTGCCTTGAGGAGACCTGCATAGGGTGTCAAGCATATGATATCTACACAAAATCAAGCAAAAGCTGCATGCACTAAACCACTGGAAAGGTTTGGTGAAAAGAATACATGATAACACTATAAACAAGCAATTATAATAAGGAAGAAAGAAAGAAGAAAAAAAAAAGGTTGACTGTCAGTCTACCAGTCTCTCTGCTAACAGACAACAATTTTTTCCCCATAACTTCACAGTATCTTCAATTTGAAAAGGAAACATATATAAATACATACTTCACTTGCATATAATCAGTAATTCTAATATGCAAAACACGCATTTATCAGAAGTAAATAATAAAGCTACAGTTTCATGATAAGAAACATGATCAAAGTTTCAATAAATTAATTTAGTTCATTATATCATTACAGTATCTTCTTCTGGCAGCCTGCACCCCCACCCCCTTTTATCTTCATTTTCACAGTTGTCAAATCACACTTTCCTAACTTGAATATGTATTTTCTAATAATGCACTGCCATGTTTATTCTGAACAAAATGGGGTCTTGACATTCATTGAGAATTTACTAGGCATTGTTTTATCATATTTTCCAATAAAAAGGATGGATTTGAAAAAAAGCTCAAATTTTATAAGAAAAAGTGTCTGGCAATTACTTTCATAAATGCATACCCATGTTTCACAAATGCTTCTATGTAATTTCACTTCTGGTTGGCTGAACTTCCCCTCCTCTTAGAAAAATAACATAATAACCTTAAAAAAGCAATGTATATTAGTGCAAAATACTTATCAACACTTAACAAAAGAAAAGTGATAAAAAACAAGTTCCTAATCTATTTAATTACAAATAAAATAAAAATATTGCTATTGGTAACAAATAAAAACTACTCAACGTACACAATAGGTTTCCATCCCCACTGCGAGTCTGTCACTGATTGGGCTTCGATCTTCAAGAGGGAGGGAACACTTGGACCACAAATGTCCACGTCAAGAAGCCCTACCTTTCTGCCATCATGTGATAGGATCTGTGCCAACATGACAGCTATGCTTGATTTCCCTAGAAGGGAAACGGTACAATGATGAGATTTTAAACATTAGCTCAATGGCTAAAGTAATTGGGCATAGATCAGGTTCTAAAGGGAGTACAGGGCTTCAATATTAACTTATTTCAGAAAAAAAAAACATATAAATAAAAAATCACAACAAAGACCAATTGAAACATCATTCATACCTACACCACCTTTTC
>NC_061821.1:2650797-2655797 GCF_019202785.1 Penaeus chinensis | reverse complement strand
ATTAAATTTTCCCTGATTAATGTGCTTTTGCATTTCAGACTGAAAATCCTGATTTATTTTACTCTGTCCCTTGGTCATATGGGACACTGGGCTTCCTTACATCTGTGGAAATTAACATTGTCCCAGCTCAAAGGTATTCATCAATTCTATAAACACAAAAATTATTAAAATTAATTCACCCATTGTTTTTTTTTAATCAGTACTCCTACTGTTTATCAAAATTTGATTTGTTATGTGTGTAAATATAATATATTATTCTTTTTGTCAAATGCATTACATGCACTATGGTTTTGTTAGAACTGTTACTGATACTTAATTTCTATAACAGATTTGTGCGTGTTGAGTACAAGCCATGTCATTCCCTGGATAATCTAGTCCAGACCTTTACAGAAGAAACAAGCAAGACAGATGGCAATCAGTTTGTTGAAGGTCTTATGTACTCTCTAAACTCTGGTGTTGTTATGACCTGTAACATGACAACTTCTGCTGAACCAGGAAAGGTAAAAAATTATTATTTTTTTTTTTTTTTTTTGTATACAATGTAATATATATATGAAGGTATTATATGAATATTCACAGAATAATAGTAATGATTCAATGAAATGTATGTCTGTTACAGCTAAACCCTATTGGGAAATGGTACAAGCCTTGGTTCTTCAAGCACGTACAGACCTTCTTGGAAAAGGATTTGAAAGTGGTAGAGTATATCCCCCTTAGGGATTATTACCATCGACACACAAGATCAATCTTTTGGGAAATACAGGTCAGTTCTCTCTTCCTACTGTACCTATTTCAATCCTTTCAATTTATAATAGATACCTATGTAATTTTTCTTGTATTTAAGAAATCTATGAAAGTTGTCCATTCTATTTTGACAGGTACCTATGTAATTTCTCTTGCATTTAAGAAATATATCAATTTTGTTAATTGTGAGTAATATCACCATGTTGCCTGACAATCTTTAATGCACAGAAAGACACCAAAATAGAAATATTAATCATGAAAATGTAAAATATAAAATCCCCCAGGATATCATCCCTTTTGGCAATAACGTGGTCTTCCGTTACCTGCTGGGGTGGCTGGTGCCCCCAAAAGTGTCGTTGCTCAAGCTGACCCAGGGACAGACAGTCAAAGAACTGTATGAGAAGAATCATTTTATCCAGGACATGCTGGTTCCTCTTTCCACCATGAAAGAGGCACTGGAAGTGTTTGAGAAAGAAGTCAAAGTATGTTGCTGGTTGTTTATTACAAATTACAGTATCAGAAGAAAATTGAACAGTACAGATTTTTTCTTGTTAATTCATATATATTAGTATATTCTTTATTCATACTGATCTAATTATTTGCTTGTATCATTAAATTTTT
The DNA here is from genome assembly GCF_019202785.1 of Penaeus chinensis. Classification (NCBI taxonomy): domain Eukaryota; kingdom Metazoa; phylum Arthropoda; class Malacostraca; order Decapoda; family Penaeidae; genus Penaeus; species Penaeus chinensis. Next base: position 2,654,432 of record NC_061821.1, on the reverse strand, counting down.
CATTTTACAAAGATGTAACCTACATTTTTCAGATTTACCCCATTTGGCTGTGTCCTTTCAAACTGCCACCCAACCCAGGCATGCTGCATCCACCAAATGATGCTGAAACTCTCTTTGTTGACATTGGCACTTATGGAGTGCCCAAAGTGAACAATTTTGAACCCGTTGCCACAACACGTCGCGTTGAAGAATTTGTCAGGAAGGTTAAAGGGTTAGTTTGTTTCATGTTTTTCTTATTTATTCTCTTACTTCTTATCATGTTGTATTTGTTGACAGACATTTTACTCTTGCAGCAAACTTGCATGTGCAAAAAGGAAAGAAAGAGAAAATGCTATGAAATTAATCACACCTACTAATTTTTCATTTTCGTATGGAGCAGGTCACTCAGAAGTGACTAGTCACCAGTAATAACAATTATTAAATAAAAAAACGTTGCATTATACTGCAACTTTGTTTGCTCTTTAATTGTTTATGATGATAGCTATTCATAGATATAAAGTGAATTTGCAAGTTCCATTCCTTCTTAAGTTGCAGAAGTCTTGCATTTTAAACATTAAGCCATCCATGCCATGTAGTCATGTCAAAAGTCATGTCCACTATGATTTTAGTTTATTAATTGGGTTTAATTGGCTCCACAAGAGCTGATCACCAAGGTGTCCATCTCACCAGTATCCTTTTTTCCTTGACTTTCTGAAAGCTCCCTTTCTTATTTTTTATTGTTATTAGTAATAGTAAAAACAACATTAATATTAACCCAATATTGGGTTTGCTGCCACACACATATTTCAGTAATTGAGACTAAAACATGGCTATAACCTCACCTTTGAGGGGATGTCTTGTCCAGAGATGAGACAAGCAAACAAGCACTTGTTGAGCCATGGCACAAACAAAATTCACAAAACAAAACTTCTGTGGATAGTATATTCACTCAATAGCAATGAGATAAACTCAACTCCTTTCATTATATTGTTCCTCTTTATTCCAACCAACAGATTCCAAATGATGTATGCTGACTCTTACATGACTCGTGATGAATATCGGCAGATGTTCGACCACACCTTGTACGACCAGGTGCGCAAAAGCTTAAACTGTGAGAAAGCTTTTCCTGAGGTATACGACAAAGTCAACAGAAAGGCTCGCATTTAAAGTGTTCACAGGCATAGGTAAATGTTCAGTGCACTATGAAGTTTTAACAAAGAATGCGTTTCATAGTGAACAAAACAAATAAACAAATAAATACTCAAACAAGTGTTCTATGGCCAAAATTACAGTTACTGCCTTTTCGTGAAATGTCAGACAAGGGTAACGCACAACAAATACTCAGCTATTTCATATATTTGACTATAGATTTAAAGAGAAAAGTGTATTTGTCGTTGATATGAAATGTTTATAAATATTAGGGATGTTTAAAAGGGTTGATCAAGATGCTATATACCCTTTGGGCTAATTTTCAGCATGATGTTACATACTTTACATAGAAAGAAGAGTCCAAGGTTGTATTGTAATTTCTCAGGAATCACACAACAGGTAACACTGTGTTTTCTACAAGGAAGATCATCACAGTAAAGAATTTTGAACATGAAAATACTCTGGAAACCATTTTATTAAATGATCCAGTAATTTATTCAGCATTTTCTATGTTAAGGTTAAGAAGAATATGAAAATCTTTGTTTGCATAATATAAACTGGTTAATATGTACAAATTTTATGTCCATATATCATGTTTACGTTCAGACTGAAAATATTTATATGTATCTCATTACCATTATGACTCCCCTAGGTATACAGTATTTGTCTTATATGTCAGGTGTACCATTAAGATTCCTTAAAAATCCAAACAACAATAATTCAACCATTTTTATTTCTCCTATTATAAAAGTTTTATCACTGAAAAATAGAGATAGAAATAAAAACATACTGCATCAATAAATATTTAGTTATCTTGCGTGGGATCAAATTCCTTGTACCAACCATTAAACTCCATTACTTTCTTCCTCTGGTGATCAAAATTCTCCTTGCGTGGTGTTCGCCACAGGTTATTCTCCAAGTCCAACATCCCTCCAACAATTTCCTGAAATGGAACGACAATTATAATGTGAAAGACTAAAACACTCGCACAAACATGTATATCGAAAACCAAAAATTTGAGCTTAAAGCATACAAAAGTTTGGCTTGATGCACTCTTTCACATTAAATTGTAACGGACACTTACTTGAGCGAAGTTATGCGGGAAGTCCTGCTCGTCTTCAATTACATGAGCATATCCGGGATCCATGGCAAAGTCAACAAAGAAGTAAGGCAATCCTTTGGGCACCGCGGAACGTACACTGCGGTTCTTCAAGTCGACCAATTTCTTGTTTTGTGCCCACTCTGCTTCACACTCCATGATTGCTTTCTGTAAATATATTTGATTAAATGTACTCTTCTGATTGTGAAATGCAAATTTCAAAAGCTTGAATATATTTCAGGAATTATTTTTAAGATTATTTATCATTCACTCATCTACAATAGCTTGAATAAAAAAAAAAGGGGGGGGGAGGGGATTAAACAAAAATATTTTCTTATAAAATTACCTTACCACAGTAATGACCCAAAATAGCAATTTACTGCATTTATTAACCTTCAGTCACAGTTTTTGTATTATAGTTTAAAAACATTGTAGAAAGCTCCTAACAGCTTCAGGAAAGAATGAGAAAATTGCTGGTTACAGTTACAAGAGGTTTCAATATACCTGGATATAACACAAACATGCACCTGCCTATTGTACTTAGTCCTTTTACTCTTGACAAGTTATGTGGTGGTAAAGAGGTTTTCAGCATGAAGATAAAACAGCCAGATAAAGCCTACAATAACCATTTTATAAACTATTTTCCAATACCATTTGAATTACAAATAGTATCTCAGCTATGCACTATATTGTTAAAAATGGATAATGGAACTCGAGAATAATCACCCTGTTGTGTCAATACATTTAATAGAAGAAAGTAAAATTAAATCTGATCATATATGTGTAATATCACAGCCATTATAAGTTTACATGAGCTTTAAAATGTTTAGTTCAAATCCAAAATATAAATACTAAGAAATTTAAAGACATCCAGAGAAAAAAGCTGTTAAGAATATAGTAAGCATTCATAATATAGCAAATAAAACCAATATCAGTGTAGATATACTTCCTTATAAAGTTTCATATTCACTGATAATCTTGTAGAAAATTAAAAACAAAAGACTTGTGAAAAATGATGATTACCTTAAAGTAAATGGGAGCCATATCGCCCATTTCCCTTGGCAGAGGCACACAGTTGATGACCATGTGCGGATAATTCCTCAGCCGTTTCACCGTCTCAAAGAATATGCAGTCTTCATCACGAGAATTGAACATTCTGACTAGAGATTTCCTGAGGTCCTGTGAAAACATAAAATATTTCACAACTTAATTAATGATTAAATATTCATTAAATACATTATGATACAAATAGTCTTGACCCAAAGAGTTATTATTGATTAAATATTCATTAAAATGCATTTTGCACAATATAATAAATTATGACGCACATAGTCTTGACCCAAAAAGTTATGATAATCATTATACAGTTTAATTGTTTAATCAGCCTAATAAAAGCCTCTCACCTGAA
>NC_061821.1:2633297-2640797 GCF_019202785.1 Penaeus chinensis | reverse complement strand
CTTAAATAGAGTATCACATTATTTTTTAAGAAATACCAAGAAAATGAAACACACAGTGACCTATATTGAATATTGAAAAGAAGATAGAAAATTATGATATGCAACTCACATGCAATGCAAATCAAGCTGTGTGTAGATCACCTAAATAAAAACGTGATTTTTTATGAAAATACCTCTACTTATTTCATAGAGTATTTCTAATCATATTTTTCTACACAATTTTACCAGTAACTTGGTAAAAATCCTGAAGATATCTGCAATAGCCATCAAAGTGGAGCTTTACTTGTAATTATACCGGCTATGTTCTATCCACATCCACTTGAAACTGGCTATGATTTGTGATGGAGACCAATCAAAATAGTGCCACAGTCTCAAGCAATCAAAATGGCTTCCACACATTTGGTTCTCCAGCAAAGGACAATAATCTCCACCTTGTAAATTCTGTGCAGTTTCTCACTTCATGACAGATGCCAGGGAGAAACAGACTCCAGTTTACCAGGATACAATAGGACTGTTGGCCTTTGCCCAAGTCCCACAGGTACAGAGGCCAATGGGAGATGTGTAACTGCGGCATCTAGGCCAGAGGTAGTTGAGCAAATACCCTGTTATCATCTACTTTAAGTTTTTAATTGATAATGAAAGAAAACTGATTAGGAATCACACAAGCCATGTAATGGTACCGGTATGTGGTTTTTAAAGTCCTTACCCTGATATTTCTTCCTAATTCATCTGTGTTAGTAGAAACATACAGTCGAAATATCACTGATAATGCTTCAGAAACAAAAAGAAATAAGATAATAACAAAATTCTAAGTAAAACAAAAACGAAAAAAAGTCTAAGATCTTAAAAATAAAATCTTCATTGGTGTCGCAGTTAAAAATGGACTTACCTTCTCAAGAATACAACTCCTCGCTTCTCTTTCCAGCTGTCTTTTCTTGTCCTTTTCTCTTGAGCTCTCAAAGTCAATTATGGGATGAGACATAATGAATGAAGGATTATAAGAGTGAATTACATTTGTGAAAGACGTTCGCGTTTTGTTTACGAAGCATTTGCTAAATAAGCTTTATTTCTATCCTGCATCATATCTATGTGAGGGGGTTATTGTAGTCTAGAACTATTATCAAAATACTTTAATTTTCTTTTGATGTATAAACATTGTATATTCTTCTTTTACTGTTTTACTTTTTCCGGTGATATATTTCACGTGCGGTGGAGCATGTAACGCATTTACTTAAGATTGCATTCTCGTGATTAGCTACTATTCAAAAAGTGAAGAATAAGTGTGTACTTTAAGTCAAAAACTATTTCACACTTTGTAGCTAATTATACAGTGACATTAGCAGATTCTGCATAATAAGGTGTAATTTGCATTCAGCACGAGATGCCAGATGAACGATAATGGCGAATAGTTGTTATTAAATACCTACAAATATTTAATACTTTCACTAATGGCGGAACCTATGTTATTTTTTTATCCGCTGCATGAATAACTGATTAAGATGGCTATCAATCGAGCACACCCATTAGATAAGCAGTGATAGCGTTAGAAGTGAAATACGCATATCCACCTGACATGACGCAGAATTATGCCGGCAAAACATTTCTTTATTAAGTAGATCAATAATTTCCTTTGAAATAATACTGGTACATGTGTACGGGGCGATGGATATGTCGCTTTTTTACAGTACCATGAAGAGGTGTGTGGAGGATGTACGTTATTCATGAAGTTTATGCGAGTGTCTAGTGGCAACGCGGTCTACGGGTCAGAAAGTTATTGCGTTTCAGTTTTCGTATTATTAAGTAGCTATGGCAAACAGGATTTCTTTCCGCGTCATGTTGCTGAGATAGAGAAAGAGAGCAAGGGAGAGGAGAGAAGATAGATAGATAGATAGATAGATAGATAGAGAGAGAGAGAGAGAGAGAGAGAGAGAGAGAGAGAGAGAGAGAGAGAGAGAGAGAGAGAGAGAGAGAGAGAGAGAGAGAGAGAGAGAGAGAGAGAGAGAGAGAGAGAGAGAGAAAAAAAAAAATATATATATATATAGAAATAAAACCCACACATCTAAGCATACCCACCCAAAAAAAACCCACACATCTAAGCATACCCACCCCCCAAAAAAAAAACCACCTCAACCCCCGCCCTTAAAACCCCTCAAAGCCCCTTCAGACCTGGAAAAGAGAAAGTCATCGCGCACGACACTTGGCTCGCCCCGCACGACACTCGGCCTCAGTGCAAGCCGAATTTCGCAGCCATTTCGCGCGCTTTTCCGGGAGGCGTTGGACGTGGATCTCGTGTTTTGAGTGTGGTGGAGACTCGCCTAATTATCCCCTTCATTACGAGGAGAATATGAACTTCGGCCCCACGGCGAGGAGGATATGAACTCTGGAAGCGCTTAGGAGAACGCGGAGGTAAGCCCCGAGCCGAACTTCGGCCGAAGTTTCTCGGTAAAATATACCGTTTTGTTTTTGAGGTTACTTCGTTTTCCGTCTTGTTTTCTTCTCTCTCTCTTCTCTTCTCTATCTCCTTCTCTCTCCCTCCCTCCTCCACTTCCTCTCTTATACTTTATTTTCCGCCTTTAACTTTGCATTATCCTTCTAGACTTTTCAAGATTTTTCCTCTCCGAACTTTTCCACCTTTTCCCCCCACACCTAAAAACAAAACAAAAAAACTTACAAATCCCAGGAAAACAAAAGCCCGGAGAGCGGAAAAAAATCCCTCAAACGGAAGGAAAAGAGAGAGACGAAAACCGAAAGAAGGAGAGAGAGAGAAATAGAGAAGAATAAGAGAGTTAGAGCGAAAATAGAGGCAAACCCAGAGCGAATGTTTACGTGTGTGAGAGAGAGTGCATTGGAGAGAAAGCGTGGCGGGCGGAGGTCAGTCGTACGGTGTTTTTACCTTTTTTTTGCTTCTGTTTTTTTCTTTTTGGGTTGGGGGGGGGAGGGGGGCAATGCACGTGAGGCTGGGGTGGAGGAGGAGGAGGAGGTTTTCGGCTTGTTGAGAGATCCACGAGGTAGTTGGAGGTCATTTGTGAGGTTAATGAGGTTGGTTATGAGATCTAGGAGGTAGTTAGAGAGGTTAATGAGGTTGGTTGTGAGATCTAGGAGGTAAATTGAGGTTATTTGTAAGGTAAATGAGGTTGGTTGTGAGATAAATGAGGTTTGAGGTTATAATGGGTGTGTGAAGGGAGGATGTTTTATATATATGTGTGTGTGTGTGTATATATATATATATATATATATATATATATATATATATATATAAAACATATATAATGTGTGTGTGTGTATATATATATATATATATATATATATATATAAAACATATATATAATGTGTGTGTGTATATATATATATATATATATATATATATATATATATATATATATATATATATATATATATATAAAACATATATAATGTGTGTGTATGTATGTATGCATATATAGAAATATATATATAATGTGTAGTTGCATTTTTTGGTTAAGTTCTGGTTGAAATAGACTGGATGATTGATTTAAAGCAGGTTAAAGGATCCCCTTAGATGAACTCAAATAGAAAACTAAAGAAAAATTGTATGACCCAACTTTAAAGCATAATGAACTGAGATATACCACATTCCAATGCGGCGTTGGAATGTTCCCTCCTGCCGCACAAATTCTCAAGTTTCATCGCAGATCACAAGGCTTGGTCAGGAGTTATCTATTCTGAATGCTAGTGTTTGTAACATAGCATACTGTTTGGCTTTGCTACAAGCTCAGCAGCATCAAAGACAATTCCTGGATAATTGGTTACAAAGTTGATTGCTCTTTGAGAATATATCCTGTTACCTTGGGAATCTACAAACATGAACAAGTTTTACTTTTCGGGCTCTTGAACACCTCTGTATCAATTAACTTTATTTTTCATTATGGAACAGAAGTACATAGACAATAAGTTCCTAAGATTGATTTGCTCTGTTGTTTCACTCTATTTGCCTCGTGAAAGATGGCTGTGTGAAAATTATTTATCATCCTATAATCTTCCTAACCTGAGGTCTTTGCCTGTGGACTCCCACCCAATCACCATTTTACTCTATTATTATTATCAGTGTCTCATCTTGGTCCCAGTCTTCATGTAGTATTTATCACAAGATCATTTCTTAATTTATGGTGTTATTCTTTGCCATGTTAGTCAATGTATTTTCTACTTAGTGTCCTTAGATTTTCCCTATCAATAGCACTTTTGTTTACCCATAGATAGGTAAGATAGTTATACATAGATCAGATGGTATTTCACTAGTGTCCAATTGAAGCATGGATAAAAAATTTACTTCAAGTAATTGGGCTTTGCCTTTTACTGGACTTTTTCACTCTTCTCTTTCTATTCCTCTGATTTTTAGAGCATTTAAAAGAAATGTTTTGAGATAACTTGTTAGAAATTTGTTTTTCTTTCTTTCTTTTACTCTAGGGATTTCTTATTTGATTTTTATTTCTTTTCAGTATATGTAAATAGGCATATTTATGAACAAGATAATATATGATAGCGGCAGGTTGAGGAATTAATTAGATAATGGAAAGATTTAGGAATTAGTTGGTATTTTTTCTTCCTTTTCTATGTTCAATTTCACAAATAAGGAAATTATTTACAGCTGTGGTTGAAAGATGGAATTTACTCCAAAGAAACCACCAGCTACATTTAATTCAAGTAAGTAGGCTTTTTGTTTCATTATTGATAATTTGTTTCTTAATATTTTTTGTTGAGTGGTACTTTTATTTTTTGTTTTATATTTCAAGGAAAACAAGGAGTGTAAATTATTATAGATGAATAGATATAGTTATATCATGAGAGAGAGAGAGAGAGGAATAGAAAAGGAAAGAGAATTAGGAGATGGAAAAGTAATCAGTAGAAAGATAATTTTTTCTTTTTAGAGGAAATTTCTGGAATGTATATAGTTTTTTTAATATTAATTTATTTGGAATTAAAAAATGTTAATCCTTCATTTGGTTAATTCTCCCCATGTTATTATTCAAGGTACAGTCCGTCGGAATCCGTATTCGACTGGCAGTCGGAATTACCTCAAGAAGTACCAGCATCGAGGAGGGAAGTCAGGGACCCCACACTCCTCCTATGGAACTCCTCCCAGAACTGTCTTGCAGAAACGGTTCTCATCTCGCTCAGAGAAGATGGTAACCAGCGCCCTGAAGCCCTTGCCACAGCCTGAGGAAGGTAATAGCCTCGGAAAATGGCTGGGCAAAAAGGAGACTTCTCCCCAGGCCTTGAAACGTCCCTTTAGTGCAATCAATGGTACTGAGAATACTAAGGACCCTTACAACATCTTCTCGGATAACGAAGAAGATGTTTTTATTCCCACCCGGAAAGAGAGCAAACCCAGCCCTAATTCGGACAAAGAGAATTCTCTCTTTGGCCCACCGAAAGCGGGGAGCGTAAAGGTCTATGGTAATAAGAAAAAACCTGTGAACCTCTGCAGATCCAGGCTTGTAAGTGATATCTCGCCTGAAAAGGTTGAGAAAGCTTATGCGCCTAAGTCTTATTTCTCAGCAGAGAAAGAAAATGTCCCAACAGAACTGTGCAGTGAACAACCAGTATCATCAGTCACACCACCACATCTGATTGGGTAAGAAAAATATATTTTTTTATGTTAACTTTTAAAATCTTTGGCAGTCTGCAGTTAATATGTTATGTTTTTCTTTGAGAGTGAAATATTTTTTCCTTGTGGTTATTTCAGATTCCCAAACTATGGCAACACGTGTTACCTAAATTCGGTCATCCAGTCGTTATTTGGTCTCTCATCATTCCTACTCGATTACCGGGTAGTGGCTTCACACCTCGATATGGCCCACACCTCTCTCTTCTATGGCCTGAGTCAAGTCTTGTCCAACAGAATGAAGGGCCAGGTATCTGGTGTGAAGCAGTCTCTCAAGTAAGTGAAATCACTTTTTGTCACATTGTGCACTCCTTTCTCTCTTTTCTTTATTCTTTCTGATAATATTAACTCATTGCTAGATTATGATGTCTGAATGCAAGATCAGTGGAGTTACTGAATACTGACCCAATTTCCATTCCTGCAGAACAGTGAAGGAGAATTTGGAACGCGTTGATGGTTCCTTCTCTGGTTTCAAAATGCAGGATGCAAATGAATTCCTCACACGGGTCCTGGATACCATCAAAGATGAGATAGACCGGTGCCACATGACCACACCAAGTCCAGACCGCCCTTCTGGCTCGCAGGCCCTTGCATGCACCCCGAATGGAGAGCTTGACGAGGAAGTGTATCTCAACGGCTGCACCAGAAGAGATCCCAGTCCCATTAAACAAGATACGGCGAAAAATAACGATTCTCCGACACCTAAAAGCCCTGAATTGGAAAATAAAACTCAATGTAATGGTGAGATTACTCCAGAAGAAGTATGCATGGAGAATTCGCAGGACTTGGACACTGACGATGCCCTTGCAGAAAGAATAGCCTCAAGAGAAAACACACAGCTTGACACACCAACCAAGCACACTGCAACAGAAATAATCCCCAGAAATCCAGTGAAGGACAATTTTGAGTTTCAGTTGCTTGAATCCTACAGATGTTTGGGGTAAGAATATTAAAGATCTATCCTAATTAGGTTATATTTTGTATGATAAATATGTATAACTTTCATCTAACCTCCAATGTAGTAAAACACTGATGCATTTTCATACTACATGATTTGATATTATTTGAACAATTGGCTTTATTAAGTTATTTTTTTATATTAATGGTATTATAGACTTGGGCCCACTGTTTTAAAATGTACTCTATTTACAGTTGTGACGAAGTTGAAGGTAGAAAACAAGAGTATTTTGGCCTGTATGTCAACCTGCCAGAAGAGGGTAGAGACACCATTCAGGATGCCATCTCTTCTTACATGAGTGCGGATGAGAGAGAATTGAAATGTGAAAAATGCCTTCACAATCGATCTTCAGTTGTTACTACAGTGACAAGATTGCCTAGGTAAGTGTGTGCTGTCCATGGTTGTCTTTGTAACATTAACCAAGTATAAGTTCTGAACCCTTATTAGTATATATTTAATGATAATTGAGAATATCCTGGGAGTCCTATGAAATGCTATCATATATGATGATAATGTTTATGAAGATATGCATGTAAAGGCTATTGGGAATTATTTTTTAGTGTGAATTGAGTTCTGTATGATAATAAAGTGGAGATGTTTTGATGTGAAGTCTAATATTGTATATTTTTGTCCGAGCAGAATCCTTATTGTCCAACTCAAGAGGTATGAATACAAGCCAGAACAGTGTGAAAGTATAAAGATGTCATCTCGAGTGCACATAAACAGATGGATCACCTTAGACCCATATTTGACTGGCGATGTTGAGGGGCCTTCTCCTTGGAGTTCCAATTCTGTCAGGTAATATTTTTTGCTTTGATTAACATTTAATAATGTGTGATATGAATTATGTTGGATCTGGATACCTCTCTTGTACAAAAATTATAGAAGTACAAATGGTGAT
>NC_061821.1:2623297-2628297 GCF_019202785.1 Penaeus chinensis | reverse complement strand
CAGTAAATTTGGGACCAATGAGGAGGGGGGGGGGGGGAGCAAAGTTCTGAATCAGGTTTTAAAATGTGCACAGCTGTTTTATATATGGTGCAATAATGAAAGACTCGTGATTTGAAGTAGAATTGGTGCTAAAAGTATGCCTGATTTTATAGTGTTCAATTTCAGCCTTTTTATAATTACATAAAAAAAAAACTAGTCAGTAATATATGAATGTATGACTAGATTCTGTTTGCAATTTTGTAATATATCCAGATGTAAAGTAATTAGCTTTAGTGTAATTATTAGGAATTGATTAAATATACCATGTTATTGTTTTGTTTTGATCTATCCTAATTCTTTAACTATATTCACATTTGTTAAATTCTGTCTCCACTGGATTCCATTCATTTACCTGTTGTGGTATTGTTAATAAAGCTCTTCTTTTTCAAATGTATATACTTATTTTATTCTCCATATACTCTGGTGTTTTTCCCTTCACATCACGCTTTTGGTGGACCACAATGGTAAATGGTTTATAAAAAGACATGTTCATTCCAATAAGAATTTAAAGTAAAGTGATTTTACCTTGTTAGCTTGGGGATTAGGAGACAGGTTCTGGGACCCAATGTTAGGGATCACCTCTACCTTGGGCCTCAACCCCTTGCTTTATCTAGTTTTGTATGGTATTTTCGTCTTTGTTTACTTCCTAAACTTAAAACTATGCTGTAAGGATGAAAGGCTGGCTTTTGTCAGTCTTGATTGGCCTCGGAGGATATTCCCTTGGTTAATCACCTCTCTCTTACACCCTCCCCTAATCACTTGCTCGTCTGTCTTAGGACTTAGGCCATATGTAGATCACATTACGATGGTCCACAGCTTTTGCCTCGCCTTATTTTGCACGGTCTTTTCTCCTTTCCTTTTCCTTCTTTTCTTCATCCCTTTCTGGCTATTTATCCTAATTGTTAACTTATTTTTACCCTTTTTGCCATAATACTCTTATCATAATGCTATATGACCTTTGATGTTTGATACATTTATTTGTATAAGCCATTAACCATTCTGGAAATCCACAAACATCACAATGAACCAAAAGACTTCCTCATTGGGGGCTTTGCCCCCAAGCTCCACCTTATCACTATATTTTGAATATGCCTCTAATGACCTTAGATGTTAACACATCAGAAAATTTTCAGTAAATAAAATATCCCTTACCCTTCATGCAGTCCTTGAGTGGCAGGCCACTCCCCCCCCCCCCCCCCCCCCCTGCATATTTGGAGTCGCCATGGCCACCTCCCCAATCCCCAATCCGTTGCTGCTTCTTGTCATGGGGGAACTTCAGAGACAGGGACTGAGGCCTAAAGTAGGGCATCACCCCTACCTTGGTCCTCAGTCCCTGCCTCAACTAATTTTGCATGTTCTTTTCTTCTCCCTCTTTCCTTTTCCTTCTCTTCATCCCCTTCTGTCCACTTATCCAAATTGTTAACTCATATTTATTCTTTTACTTGAAAACTTTACCATAATGCTGTGTAACCATTGTTGCCTGGTACATTTGTTTGTTTTGACCATTGACCATTCTGGAAATCCACATTGCCTTACTGAACCAAAATAATTTTAGCCCCACCTTATCGCTGTCTTGTATACACTGCTAATGACCCTAGATATTGATGCGGCAGAATTTTTTTAATAAAGAAGTAAATATACCACATCAGTTCCCTCTCTCTACCCTTTTCACTACCATGCTACCATCTAGTACTGTTCAACCTGTAACTTTACCCTAATCATTAACTAATTCATAGCCCCTTTTGCTACTCTACCACAATGCCATATGACCTTTGATGTCATATAGCACTTCCTTACCTGTGAGCAAAGCCCCAAGCATTATGCTATCACTATTTTCAATACACCACTAATGACCTTAGATGTTGATGCAGCAGAAAATTTTCAATAAATAAATCACCATGGTCAATGATGATTTTGTATCCCTGTTGAGGGTATTAAGGCTTGCCGTTTCATCTACCAGCCTATCTAAATTTGACTTCCTGTTTTTTCGACCCTCACCTCTCCTTTGAACATGGCTCTGACCACTGCTACTACTACCCCCTCCTTAATGCTTGCTGTCAACTCTATCCAATTTGAATCATCCCCACAGGTCATTTATCAATCTTCAGAATACACTCAATATTCTCTACTCCATCTCCTGCAGTCTTCTTTATTGTCTGCCCTTGTATTACTGTCGTCAATCCTTATGGTCCTCCCCATAGTACTGCCTCACTCCACACCACTCCCTCTTCCTCCTGGCCTCGTCCTTCTACTCCTTCCACCTCTACAGGCCTTTTGAGTATGTTTTTAGCCCAGTCAAGTGGGATCAATTCTATGTGATTCCTCCTACACAATACCCTCCAACAATGTCTCCAAATCCTTTACCACTTCCCCAGTGCCTACCCTCTCCTACACCAACCTCTTGCTCTGCTCCTTGGACATCTGTCTCCTCTTCTCCTCACAAGAAAACTTTGGTTTATCAAACCTTTCCACCCAATTCCCCTTCAGAAACTCTTGATGATACCCAAAACTTCCTAAACATGACCAAAGAGAATGCTCCTCTCTTTCATCCAGCCTCCAATCTCTCTACTCCCATTTCCTCTGCATTCAAAAGTAGTTGCTGGTATCCATCCTCCTCCTCCTCAAGTTCGCCCTATGCTTCTTCCTCCAACTCTCTCCCTACACACCCTATGCTCCCCTCCTCCATATGCACAATCCTCCCTTCTTTCCCCATTATCCTTCCCACTCCCACCTGAATGCTCACAGAACTCATTTCTGTCATTACAGTGTATTCTGGTTCCTAATCCTCCAACCGTTCTTACAGATACTCCACCTTTCCATGTTCCTAACCCTGTAACTGTTCTTACATATACTTCACCTTCCTGTTCCTCTGTCTAATTCCCTGGATTCTTCTCTTCCTACTTCTCCAACACTCATTGCAACCCTATTACCTCTTAGTTGTTCATAGTGGCTCTTTTTCTTTTTCCTTCCTCATACATCCATTTCATCAAAATCACCCTTCACCCTTAACCTCTTTCCCCCTTACACCATTTGCTCCCCCACTTTACCCTTTTCATCTTATTTGACATCTAACACATTTTGTCTTAATCATAATATCGTTTTACTCTTTAGTGCTGTCTGACCTTTGACGTCTAGCACATTTGTTTTAACCATTAACCATTAATAAGAACATAAAGGAATCATCTCAGGAACCAATGTGCATCTTTCACCAAGTTTCTGATAGTTTATTCTTTTCACTTTCTGTTCTTGACATAAAAACAATGAATTCCATGGTAATTTAGTGGTGACAGCAAAGACTTGTAAGATCCTGAAATCTGAAGTTTTACTGACCTCTTGGAAATTTGTAATTAAAAAGTTTGTATAACAGCTAGCGGCATTAGAAATATGAATACATCCACTAAGGAAAATATACACTTTTTATCATTAGCTACTCTAAAGTTGTGATTTTTAACCTCACAAATGTATGTATTATAAAACGTGGTAAAATTCAACACACTGAATAGTTTAATTCTTGTTTGATGATTTAAAGTCTGAAAAATAACCTCTTCATACGAGTTACCTATTTCTGATTGCACAGCTTACAGAAGATCAGCAATTGTGTCTTCCTATTTGTTTCCTAAGCTGTGATACAAGTATACTTTATACCATACATTTAATGTAATGACATCTTTGAAGTTGGTCAAGAAATAACTAATGATTTCAATAATCACAAATAAGTTTGTAGAGTACAAAGCTAGTTCTAGCATTGTCCTTTAACTCATGACAGGATTTCCCTGTGCAATACCAACCACACAACACTTTAATGTGGTTAGCCACACAAGTGAAAAATTAGAATTAAATATATATATCCCCAATCTCTATGCTGGCTGCAGCATACATGATTATTTAGAAAATGAGACCAATTTTATTTATTTATTGAAAACTTTCTGCTGCATCAATATTTAAGGTCATTAGTGGCATTTACAAAACATAGTGATACGGT
This sequence comes from Penaeus chinensis, assembly GCF_019202785.1. Classification (NCBI taxonomy): domain Eukaryota; kingdom Metazoa; phylum Arthropoda; class Malacostraca; order Decapoda; family Penaeidae; genus Penaeus; species Penaeus chinensis. Next base: position 2,624,276 of record NC_061821.1, on the reverse strand, counting down.
GGGGCAAAACCAGTAAGGCAATGTTAGTGGATTTCCAGAATGGTCAATGGTTAAAACAAACAATTGTACCAGGCATCAAAGGTTACACAGCATTATGATAAAGTTTTGTGACAAAAAGGGTAAATTTAGATGAGTGGACAGAAGGGGATGAAGAAGAGAAGAAAGAGGAAAGGGGGAGAAGAAAAGACTACAAAATTAGTGGAGGGCTGAGGACCAAGGCAGGGTGATCCCTACATTGGGCCTCAGTCTCTGCCTCCTAAGTCCCCCCCACAGCAATGAGCAATGGATTGGGGGGGGGGGGGGGATGAGACAAACTCGACTCAAGCTTACTTTTGAGGACCTACATCTACTCAGTGGCCACAGTAAGGGATAAACAAGCAAACTGTTTGGCATCCATAACTTGAGTAAGTTCAGCATCCTCTTGGAATAAGTACTTGTCACTCAGCATTTTGGCTGTTTGTCATGGTGTGATTGGATGCCATCCAGCATGAGTGAATTAAATCTGATTTCTGTCTTGCCAACCTAGCCATTACCTTATCTTGTAATCTTGTAATTTCCATTCTCTTGTGTTCATCAGTATCAAATTCCGGAAGAAATTAATGTTCTCTTTTATTCTAGTAGTTTATTTACAAAACAAAAAAAGCTATGTACACCAATAACACACCAATTTAACGATATCAATGCTTATGATTTATTATCTAAAATTTTTGTTTTGAAAGAAAAGTAGCAACTGGTGGCACAATATCTTTATTCTATTTTTCAGATTTGTGTTACTTTATGTTGCTGCTTTATTCATATTTAAATCATATCTAAACTGATCAATTTCATCTTAGAAAGGGTGAAAAAGAAGACCTTCCACAAGTGAAAACTACAACACTTTGGCCACATTGTACTTCTGCCTAATACAGCCCATTTAAATAGTGGACTCTCTTTCATAAAACAAAAAAAAAAGGAAAACTATGTGTCTCTGATAGTAAAT
>NC_061821.1:2608297-2618297 GCF_019202785.1 Penaeus chinensis | reverse complement strand
CATGAATCTATCGGCACCAACTACGGTCTGATCAACAAGGCTGATATTTCAGAAAGAACAGGGATACTACCACTTTAACACTTACCATTGTAACACTTTGTCTCTATGCTACACGCTCTCGTAACTGTCGCGTCTAAATTACTCTTTGTTCTCAATAATTGGCGAAAAGAGGCAGCAGAAACTCTCAGTCTCGGGAACATGTTGACTTGACTGCGGCAGGAGATACGGGCGTAGTGTATTTACGTATCTATTCGCTAATTTGTTTGATTGTTTGATTATCTTATCATGTAAGATATGTCGTTATTAAATAGTTAGATTGTAAGGTTAAAAATGTATGAAGAAATTTTCTGTATGATAAATATTTTAAGCTCGTTGACAATGAGTTTCCATAGGAAACACATTTAGGATATACTTTTCACTCACCCATGTTAATAAGAATTATGCCAAAAAATTATCACAACTCTGAAATTTCACAATAAATCCACCAGACGACAAGAAAATCCAAAATCCATTGAACAGAATCGCAGTCTCAACAACAACAACGTTTTCAAAACATGGCTTCAGTAAGCGTTATATTTCTCTTGCCTTTTTTATCAGTTTCAGGTGTAATAAAAAAGTTGTCGCGTCTATAAAGTGTAAATCTAGGACTTGTGAGTTAGTAGGAGGCTATATGATAATGTATTTTGTATGAATTAGAGGCATGAATGTATAGTAAGTGCGAGGTGTTTCACATGCAGCGCGAGCGGTAGTAATATTTTCTCGTCTAGTTTTCTGTAATGATTTTGAGATATTTCAGCGTATAACTTTAAAGAATTTAAAGAAGTGTTTGGAGCACATGGGCTTGGGTGTTCATTATCAAGAGGGTGTGGTAAAGCTCCCTACGACTATTATAAAGCTTACGTGACCGGCAGCCGGCACTGATTTCTAAAGTGCCGGTAGACACGCTCATATTGGGATGAAGTGCCAATAGAGTTATCTTACCTCTTGGCCTGATATTTCTCTTGCTAGACCTCCTATGAAAAGGATCCACAAAATTTGCAGTATTAACCAAAAATCTTACTAACCAGGAGACTTGCCATCCAATCATTGTATTTCCCTATTGGGGGCTATACTACTGTTTGCCGTGGACTTGCTCTCATTGTGGCATAAATTGCAGCCTATTTTCTTAATTTGTGATGTTCTGTTCCTACACAGATCATTTCTAGTAGCAGCAGAAATCTGTCTCAGAATTCTTTGATCTGTTGATTTCATGCAGCTTCTGTTTGCATTGCCCACTGTGTATGTCTAAAATCACTTATATTGATAAAATTTTCTAGTCAAAAGACACTCCTTTTTTTACAAAAGATACTGTACCTTTACATATTTCTGGAGAAACTGATAGTTGGCCAATAATACTTTCCTTTGTAATTCTGTAGAGAACTTCCACATTCCAGATACTGACAAAATTGGTAATTAAAGTATTTATAGGTTTCTGTATACAGAAACCTATTATAAGGACAATATTGGCCCCAATAGCTAGGAAAGACATAATATATACCGGTATATGGGACATTGCAGGGCAATATTGTAAATATGATAGTAGTTGCAGTAAATTACATCAGTTTCATACAGTTTCCACTGGGCTCTACTCCCAACAATCAACTGTGTAGTGGTATTGTATTAAGGTTCATCACGAGTTGATAGAGCGTCAACATTGGCTGCTACTATGATAGTGGTAATTTGTTTAGTGTCATAGGGATCACTGAGGGTTACTGTCAGTATTATTACTGTTGTTAATTTTCATGGACTAAAATTACTAAATCTGGACAGCAAATCAAATGCAGATCCAGAGGGCATTATATTTTTGTTTGTTGCTTGGTTATTGGTAATGACTGTCTATTAAAGCTTGGAACAGGTTCAGTATACAAAATGTGTGTATTTGATGTAATAAAATGATAGAAGCATAACATTTTAAAGTAGTCTACAAGAATTATGTATACTATAGTCTAAACTTTTAAGATTGACTTTAGTTAAATCTTCTCTTTTTAGCATGGTGGTGGTGGTGCAGGTGGAGGTGGTGTTGGCAGAGAGACAGTTGCTGCCACAGGTGCCACCGGGCCGGGTGAACGTCGAGAGGGCGGACCAGGAGCACGGAATGGAGAACAGAAAGATAAGAAACGAAAGGAGTCCATTCTCGACCTCAGCAAATATCTTGATAAGGCCATTAGGGTGAAGTTTTCGGGTGGACGTGAAGCTTCAGGAATTTTGAAGGGATTCGACCAGCTACTAAATCTTGTGCTTGACAATACCATAGAGTACCTTAGAGGTGAGATTCAAGATGTTGCATAAAGCAAATGTTAATAATTCTTTTGGTTTACTTGTATCTGTATCTCTTCTCTCCCAGCATTTCTAAATGCCTGTATTAATGTCACAGTCAGTAATATCTACCCCTTCCCTCTTCATCTCTCCCCTCTCAGTTTCTGTCTCTCTATGAGTTTCAGTCTTGCTGTGCCTCTATGTGTTTGTCTCTTTGCCCCTGTCTTTGTCTGTGTGTTTGTCTCTTTGCCTGTATATCTGTCTTTTTCTGTGCCTGTGTTCCTCGCTCTTGTTAATTGCCTGTCTCTTATGCTGTATCTTTGTCTCTAGTGATGCATTTGCATGGGACCCTCTCCTTTGTCCGACTTTTCTTTTTCATCCCATCTGATAATTTTGAAAGAGATCTTTTCAGGTATCACATCAGTATTTGTTACATTGATCTAACGGTGCATTTGATCTCTTTCAGATCCCGATGACCCTTACAAACTAACAGAAGACACAAAGGAAAGAGGATTGGTGGTCTGTCGAGGAACAGCTGTCGTACTTATCTGTCCTATGGATGGCTGCGAGGCAATTGCAAATCCTTTTGTGCAACAAGAAAATTAAGTGTGCATGTCTGTGTTTTAAAAGGAATATTTGGTTTATTTGGGTGAAACAGAATGTGATAGAGGGAAGTTTCTTTGTATCATGTGAAATTCCTAATTACTTGTAGGTTTCTGTAATGAAGATAGATATTGATTTATGTTTTTTTATGGGAATTGTCTTAGTTTGTCATATCACATTTATTGTTTAATGGCTGTTTATTAAGTGTTGAATAATTTATTCAATTTAATGCAAAAAGTGGATGTTGAATGAAGGTATTTAATTTCTATGTGTTTCATGATAGTTATTTTATTAGAAACCATTTGACTACAGGTTTTGTTTGATATACTGATACCTTTTTCATGCATATTTAACCAGGCCATTTGGATGCATTTCATATTTCTCGGAATATATTGAAAAGTAAATTTATATTTCATAAACAGGGTTTTATTATGAGTTTCAGGCAATTGACCAATATTTATGACTCCTTTCTGTTCTTCATAACACAAGTTCAGTAATAAAAATAATGAGAGTTGTTTACATTTATTTTTTGGTTTACATTTTCATGATGTCCTTGAAGTGAGATTCTTTTACATTTGTGCATTTTTGTATCGTCTTGTATTTCATATGAACAAAATATATGAATTTCGAATGGTACATTATGTAGTTTTATTAATACTTACTGATGTCTTGATATATGTATATATATTTTTCATGTTTGTATTTTTCGGGAAGTTGTAGCAGGTTTGGGTAAACCATTTGTTCATATTTGTTTTACTTTTTATTACATTTTCTTGTTATGGAAGATTGTGAAGTAAATGAAAATTAAAATTCTTGTAAAAAATCTAATTATTGGAGAGTTTTAAGTCAGGACTGTGACCTCTCTGCAGAAAATGCTGTCTGTCACATATTTTTGGTTCACATATCTTTTCTATTTGTAGTATTAGGCATATTTATAAATAATTTTCTTTACAAGTAATATCATTAATGATTACTGAGAACAAAACAAAACTCAGATTAAGAACTGGACTAGGAAGAATAAAATAATTTCTCATTTGATGTCTGATTTCCTTATAGAACAGCAACAATTAGCAACACTCCACATGGCTTTATATTCACAAGAGATTGATAATAAAGTATAGTAAATGGTATGCTTGCAGTGCAGGATATTTCACCAATAAAACCAGAAAGCATGTTTATCGTTTCTATATTTAATCTCCCAACTACAGACAACCAAACAACACTGTCTCTGACTCACTGATGACATTTCAATTTTTGCACTTGGAACTGCAAAAAAATCAGGATATTACAACACCTCTTTATTCACAGAGATTCATCTGTTCTCTTCACATCATTCAAGTTGAAAATCCTTTGACTCAGATTTGCAATTCCATGTGCAAGATTCAACCAATTCTGTCTGTTCTGTTATTCAGAAGACGCTAATAACAGAGAAAACACAAATTCACCATCAGAGTGTTACGTGTACCTAAATACATGTGAGTTTAATATACCTGTATTAAGGTATGCTGTACTTGTAACACTAGTTGGTCAAGAGATCAGTCAAATATCACATGGCAAGTCACCTAGCTACTCTTTAGGGCAGTTTCATGTATCTTATGCAGAAGAGGTAATGCAAACTAATGAATCTTATAACAAAAAAAATGGATACAAAGCCAGCGCTCTGTAGTAAAAAATGTTTTGATGATCTACGGTTAATAGCCTTGTCAACTAAACTCTTTCAATGGCATTATGATATGGATATTAAGTATGAAAGTGATTATGAGATCCCAACCGTCACAGACCTAAGCAGAGTGTTAGGCATATCCACTGAAAAAGTGTAGTAAGCAAATGCATCTGAATGTGTATTAAATCTCAGTGTCGAAAGAGGTTCACGAGAGTATACAATTAAGATTCCCCTCTCAAAACCGTAACCCAGGGTAAGAATGTTAAGCCAATACAAATGTCCCAATGACAATAAATATCCACTTTGTGCATGATTTTTCTTTTTTAAGAATGTGTGTGTACGTAAGCATGGATGTTGGTTCCCTTTCGCCAGAAAAGGGACTTGAGGTAATTAAAAACCACACCATATGCGATGACTGTAGGTAATTTACAGCGTGAATCACAACCAGCGTGAGCCTTATTGGTGCCTTGTCCAAAAGCTGATCAACTCGCAAAAAAAAAAAAAAAAAGTGATAAAAACAGCCAATGGCTACAGAGCATTCTTGCACCAGTTCACTGTCTTTAGCATCCTATAAAGGACACTCGATTCCTCCACCACAAGAAACTACAAAAGGACTCTATACCACATATACATAAAAAGTGTGTATAAGCAACTGAATCACGTTTCCATAAACGAATGACATTATATTAAGTATATCACAATATATTAATCATGTGTATCACAAAATTATCATCAACTGAATACCCATTTGTCATCCGACTAAATAACCACATAATAGCATACTCAATTATACATAAAAAACGAACTATACACAACAATCTGTAACGCAATCATCACATACAGCTAGGTCAGTGTAGCCAGGTGTAATTGCAATATGTTTATTTTTTCTACGACACAAGATGGTCATTTTGCAAGATCTAGATTTACCCATTCTCTGTTTCGTACTTATTTTTGTCTTATGATATTGCAATCTCACTTGGTGCTACAACTGACTTCTCTCAGTGACTCAAATGACTGTAAAATATTCATTTAAACTTAAACAACTATCTTTTTTATATATTTTTAATGTTATATATATTTTTTATTTATTTTTAGACATCTTTGCAAAAAGGAACAAAAGACTCCACTACGGCGGAGTTCTGTAAACGTAATGCATGTGCTATTTACACAGGGCAATAAATATTTCCTCTTCGTGCATTCTCTCCCTGAAAAAGGACATATTTTGAGCCAAAGGATTGTCTAGAACCAAATATAACTCCTGATACATAGCTCAAAAAAGCAGAATATGTAAATATATATATATACATTCTTCAAAAGTCCCATAGCGATCGCGTTCAAGAAAACGCGGTTTTCTCGCGTAGCGTTTCTCTTCCGTGCGTTCGGGGAGCCAGTCGTTAACCGTCGTGGTTGCCATTAACGTCCTTGTACTCGGCGCAGTCCTGGCACTTGACTAGGCCGGACTCGTCGCAGCTGGAGCACTTGAGAGCCACGAATTCGAGCGTCCAGTCGTTGCGGTGGACGGATTTTTTTGACCCGTTGCAGACGGTGCACGGGAGGAGACGGAAGCCGCCGCAGGTGTCGCACGTGCTGGCTGAGGCCGCACGCTGTCGGAGGAAAGGGCGCTTTAGTGATGCTCAGTAGGAGGGCGGTTTTTTTTCAATATGAATCACCCTTGTTTTTACCAATTGACTCAAGTGGCTGATACAAATCTTACAATCAGAGATACCGACTTTGAAGAAAACAATTGCGTAGTCATCCTAACGCAAGGTGGAGACAAAGAACTTATCTCTAATGCGATATCTAAAATCACACAACTGGGAGCTGTGGAAGCCTCATGATGGATAAGAAACCACTCACCCTGTACGGCTGAAGTAGACGACGTAATTCCCCGCATTCATTTAATCGCTCGATCTGCTCAGCATCCTGTACAGAAAACGCCAAATTAATTAAAGTACAACACAGTTAAAGAGAACCTTTTCTTCCAACATCAACCCCATATGCTTGTAACTCCGTTTTAATCTTTTAAAAAATGATTCCCATGGAGAATGACATACAGCTCATAAATATCACCGCTTAATACTTCCTGTTCCCAACCGAGAAATAGAGAATCAAGTTATATTATCAATGGCGAATCTCATACTCAAAAAAGTGCATGCGGGGGGCAAAGGAAAACAGAAAGCTATCCCACGTCGTGAGTGGCATCACCTTGCACTTTCAGAATGCAGAAGGATGTGTGACTCATGACGGGAAGCGAGGACGTCTGGCATGACTTTAAGCGGAATGCAATGAAGAGAAACAAAGGAAGTGCCAAGATGTAACTGAGACAACGTTGATGACAATGGCTTACCAAGGTACCAAGGACAGGAAGAACCGTAACTTGACATATAGAATACACATTTCAGAACAATATAGTTATAAAAGAGACCACTAAAGTTTGGGGAAAAACCGGCAATAGAACGTTCCATTTCGTCAAAAGAAACTAACAAACCCTGACATTGATGAAGGAAATCAGAAGCAACAAAGTTTAAGTGTAAACAACACGGGGCCTGGGAATTTATAGCCTGGGGATCTTTCCCTTTAGTTTTACAAGGTCCCATCAAAGTAAAACAATAAAGTATCTCTTTTGTTACATTTACTACATATAATCAAAAGGAAACGATGCTGCCGGAGGTTTACAGGTAATGCAAGTGCGGTTTTCTTTGCGCCAAAAAAAGGATTGTTGAAAGACGTTTTTATGAAGTCACGTGATAGAAATTACGTAAATTAAAGAGGCAAAAACAGGGGGGGGGGGGCACTTGAGTTTTTATAAAACGAGGAAAATGAACATAGTCACAATCTCTTCCCAGAAAAAAACTGCATATTTGTAATGGACAGATATGAAAACATTGAAAATTGAGGAAGAGGCCAAGAAGAGAGAAGAAAAAGACTCAACGTCTCCTACTCCTCCTCCTCCAAACTTCCACACAAAAACACTCACCCCCAAGTACTGTCCCTCGAGGAACACATGTGGCACGGTGACCCCGCGGGCATGGAGGCGGTCGAGGAGCTGGATCTGGGTATCACGCGCCATGAACACGTCCCTTTCCTCGAAACGGACCAACAACGTCCATAGAATCTTACGAATTCTTAGACAACGTTCGTAGGTGTCTCGAACGATGCCCAGTGTGGTGACGTAGACAACTACCTTTCCCCGCTCGCGTTCCATGAAGTGCTGGGGAAAAAGAAAAACAATTTTGCAAGGTTAAGCATTTTGGGTGTGTGTGTGGGGGGGTGGGGGGTAAGGTTGTTGTTATCATAGCTATTGCTGTGTTTTTTGTTATTGTTACAGTTACTGTTATTATTGTTGCAATTATTAATACTATTATTGTTAAGATTATTATTATCATTATTACTATTAAAAATATTATTATTATTAGTAGTAGTAGTAGTAGTATTATTAGTAGTATTATTATAATTATTATTATTATTACTATTAGTTTATGAAGGGTCTGATATTGATATCGGTGATGTAAAAGGTTGTATGAATGTGATTGTTAATTAATGATACTAATTACAAAAGTGAAAATGATGCTTGATGGTGACGACGAAGGCGGTGGTTTTGGTGAAGACGATGGTGGTGATGGTGATGATGGTGATGGTGATAGTGATGGTGGTGATGATGATGATGATGATGGTGATGATGGTAATAATGATGGTGATGGTAATGGTGATGATGGTAAGAAATAATACCAATAATGATAAAAATAATAATAATAATGATAATAATAGCAAAATAACAACAACAATAACAATAATAACAATAGTAATGATAGCACTAACTGTGATATTACACTAGTTATTGCAAATATAAGTACAAGAAATAAAGAGAGACAATCCTTAAAAGAAACTCTGAGATAATAATGATAAGCGCCTCGAGCAGTTGAGATAAGGGAATTATCTTTAACAAGAGGTTGTTCGCAGAGATAAAAATCTGATGACAAAAAAGACTATTTTTTTCGTTGTTATTTGCTATAAATTCTGTTTTTGTTGGTCGTTTTATATCTTATTATTATTGTTATTGTTACTACTGTTGTTGTTGTTACTGCTGTGTCATTTGTGTTATGCTAATTATGGTCAATATTATAATTATTGTTATTGCATCGTCATTGCTGTTATTTTCATTCGTTTCGTCCTACTTATCATGAGCTCTAAATACTAGTAATTACACATCAACAAAATAACACAAACCATGATTATCTCATTAATTCAGATAAAAAAGTACTGTTGATTAATCAAGAATAGAACATCCCCCTGAGCACTTTATTTATTTATTTATTTATTTTACTTCGAGAGAAAAATGATTGATAGGAAATTGATAGGAATAGAATCCTTCCTCATCATAGTCTTCCTCTTCCCTCCGGCCAGCCAGTCCGGATTCCCGACCTTTCTCACTTTTTGAGCTTAACTGGGCGTGGCTCTGCCCTCGATAACGTTATTTCCTTGTGCTTACATACATACACATGCAATTACACGTACATACATATATGCAAACATATTTATGCAAATACACAGACACATACACACACACAAACACGATCGGACTGAAAATTATAATAAATAAAGACGAATGTTAGAATGTATTCATATATCCTCGATTCCCTAACCGACCTTCTGACCATAACGACCAATTTCGACATAGCGAAACATGCAATAAACACTCCTTATAGGCCAAACAAAGTCATGGCAGAGACACTGACATTTAAAAAGCAACCCCCTGCCGCCCTAGAAGCTTGTTTACGTGCGACAGAACTTGATGTGTGAAATCTTACTTAATCTTGAAACGGGTTCATTCGGTTTCTAGGCCACTGCTCACGATTGCAAGGCAGGTATTGAGTCCAAATCAATTGGTCCAATAAGATATTTTTTTATTTTAATTACTGTAAATTGAGTTTCGTCTGATTAATTATTTTATTTCCTTTTTTTTATTATTCTTGACGTTGGAATGTTTCTCCTTTTATATCGTTGAGCGTCCGACCTCGCTTTGCACTTTCGAACACTTATTGGCGTGGTCGTGTGTGGGGGGGGGGGGGGGGGGAGAGAGGTCGTCCACCTTTAGGTCACCCGCCTCCGACGAACAAGGTCAAAGGCGATAAATGGTGGCGTCGTAAGGTCACACGTGTCAGTTCGTGAACTCTGGTAACGTGACCTATTGCCATTTTTTTGAAAGAGGGTTTTTGGGGTGTTCCTTCTATCTCTTTTTTCTTTTTACAATTCTCTTTTATTCCTCTTTCTCTCTCTTTCTCCATTTCAATTTTCTTTTATCCATCTCTCTCTCCTTTTCCCTTTCCCACTCCCTCTCCCTCTTTCAATTCCTCTTCCTCTCTCCCTCCCCTTCCAACTCCCACTCCCTCTCCCTCTCTCTACCAAGTTCAAAATACCAAGATATCGTAAAGGTCGGGA
>NC_061821.1:2595797-2603297 GCF_019202785.1 Penaeus chinensis | reverse complement strand
GAGTAGAGAGAGAGAGAGAGATAGAGTAGAAATTCCAGTATTCAGATACAACAGCAGCCTCATTTTTGCGAAATTCCTTCGAGATAGGAAGTACACCTGAAGTGCTTATTACTGTAAGGTCACAAGAAAAGCATGTTATTCCTTGACCCTACTAGAGTGAAAACGAATCTTATATCTTGTTATTTTCTATCTTCTTTTCCTCTGTGTCTTAACCCCCCCCCCCCCCATCTTTCTCTACCTCTTTCTTAATCTCTCATTTTCTGTTTTGTCTTTTCTCTATTTATCTCTCTTTTTGTCTATTCACTGCCCTTCCCGCTGATTTTTTTCTCTTCTTCACCTCCCTTTTACGTCTTACTTTCTTAATATTTTCATCTTTCTCTTTCTCATTCTCTTTATCTCTATGCCTCTATCTTCTTCTACCATTTATTCTTTCTCTCTCTTCCTCCCTATTCAACTATTCTCTCTCTTTACCTCATTCAATCATTCTCCCTCTCTCTCTCTCTCTCTCTCTCTCTCTCTCTCTCTCTCTCTCTCTCTCTCTCTCTCCTTCACCCTCCTTCTCCCTCCCTTCCTCCCTCCCTCTGCCTCCACACGAGACCAGTCATGCCCGAGTCGACACCATGAGTCTGTAGTCTCCACAGTACCGTCTAACGCACTGCCATATGGAACACACAAAAACAACCTGGATCTGTGGGTCACGGGGACGAAATGGTGTCGCAACCAACACGTGTCATCGGCGGGGTGTCCATTCGTGTCCAGTGTGTGTGAGTATATCGCGTTGATATTTTTTTTTTCTCAGAGTGACAAATGCTTTATGTTTAATACGGTTCGTTTGTGTTTTAGTGGTTTTGGGCTTGAGTTTGGATGGGGTGCGAGAGAGGAAGTGATAAAGAGATAAATAGAGAGAGATAGATAGATAGATAGCGAGAGAGAGAGAGAGAGAGAGAGAGAGAGAGAGAGAGAGAGAGAGAGAGAGAGAGAGAGAGAGAGAGAGAGAGAGGAGAAGGTGAGGGTGAGGGAGAGAGAAAGAAAGAAATAGAAAGAAAGACAGACAGACAGACAGACAGACAGACAGACAGACAGACAGACAGACACACACACACACATAAAGGAGGGACGGTGATCGGGCGTGTGTGGGTCAGTAACGGTTATTAAGGAGCAGATGTTCCCTGAGGCACCACAAGGCGAGCGCGGCGCCAAGGAGGAGGAGGAAGGAGGACGAAGGAAGAGGGAAAGGAAGGAAGGAGGACGAAGGAAGAGGGAAAGGAAGGAAGGAGAGGAGGAGGAGGAAGGGAGAAGGAGGATGATGGAAGAGCAAGAGGAAGGAAGGAGAGGATGATGGAAGAGGCAGATGAAGGCAGGAAAGGAGGAGGAGGAGAAGGAAGAGGAGGAGGAGAAGGAAGGGGAGGAGGAGGAGAAGGAAAGGGAAGGGGAGGAGATGGAGGAGGGGGGGAGAGGAAGGAGACTAAGTAAGAGGAAAAGGAAGGGGAGGAGGAGGGGGAGGAGGAAAGACGAAGGAGGACTAAGGAAGAGGAAAAGGAACGGGAGGAGGAGGATTCAAATTCAAAACACTTTATTCCGTTAATTACAATGGGTATTCTATTTACATATATGGTGTTTACATTATGTAATAAGATGTTACATAAGTAGGTATTATATAATGCTTGTTTAACAAGATTAGACGGAACATTAATATCACAAATGACTGAGATATCGTGCTTGGCTTGATGTTTAAATGTCTGATGTTATTGATAATTCAGTAAATGGTCTTTCACTTTTGTTTTAAATGTCTATAGTTGGATATATTCCTAATATTTTCTAGTAGTTGGTTCCAGATCACCAGTTTTCGGATTTGCATATTTCTTGCCCCGGTTTCTGTATTCGATATTTTGATATATAAGGAGTTATTTCGCTTTGTATGGACACTTGTTATGTTACCTGTTGTTTGTATGGGTAATGGCCGATTTAGGTATTTTTTTATGGATTAGAATACATGTATTATAGTCGTATTTCTGTTGTACATTTATCCATTTTAGTATGTTTAAATATGGTGTGATGTGGTCAAATTTATTTACAGTTCCCAGTGCTACTCTTGCCGCGAAATTCTGTAGTTTTTGTGTCCTTTGTATTTGTGTTTTGTTTGTGGAGCCCTAGATGTTTAGACAGTAATTAATTATACTAAGTGCTATTGTCTGTATGACTGCAATTCTTGTTTCTGTGAGTATTTAAAGTATATCAGAGTGCCCATTACTTTTCTATAGATATGATCAATGTGTCTCAAATATCGTGTCTAGGTGTACCGCTAGATGTTTTACTGTTGTGTTGGGTTTGATGTAGCAACCTTGGGAATCTATAACTATATCTGTGGGTATTTTTGCTATGTTCTGACGGCTGCTTATGAAAATACACATTTAGTTTAAGGCCATTTCTATCGAAGTATTGTTTTGCTTCTGTTAAGGTCTGTTTGTTTTCTCCTGTCAGTTTCTTTAGACTGGTTACAGAGGCAACGTGTTTACAGAGACAGTATGAAGAAATTGAGAGTCGTCGGCTAGACAACACAAATAAACGCATTTCAATCAAAATTTCACAAAGATAAAGCAAAATTAAACAAAAAATATAAATTAAAAGACAAAACTAAGCAAAAAAAAAAAAAGAGCAAAAAAATAAAATTATGAACGATCTACAGCAGAAAAAATAAAACCTAGGAAAAAAAATCCACAACACAAACGCAGACAAAAGAACACGAGGGAACACTAAAGCAGCCAACAATAGAAAACAAAATCAAATAAAACAAAACGAAACCAAAAACAAAACAAATACAACAAAACGAAAACAAAAACAAAAACAAATGACAAAAACAACAAATGAGACGAAAACAAAAACAAATAAAACAACCAAAACAAAAACAAATTAAACAAAACAATCAAAACAAACAAAAAAGCAAAACAAAGAAAAGAGAAAACCCAGAGACCGAGGAAAGGACAAGACAACCGGAAAACGCGGTCGGTCGCGGCTCGTGGTGAAAATCTTACGTGAATATCGAACGAGGAGCCATCCTTTGATCGAAGCATTTACTGGGCTTTCTACAAACCACACAATGTCTCCTTTGAGTACTCGTGGGAGACGGGGCTAAAGATTCGACAATTATCGACGTAGAGGGATTTTATTTGTTTTATTTATTTTGTTGTTCAGGGAGAGTGAATGAATGGAGTCTGGTGTTTTGGTTATTATTATTGTCTGATTATAATGATAAGGATGATAATGGTGATAAGGGTCATGATAATGATAGCGATGGTTATACTACTAAGATACTATAACTTATAATACCAGTGATACTAATAATAATAACGAATAATGATGATAATAATGACGGTGATGAATAATTATGATAATTGTAATAATGATGATGATAACAATGATAACGAAAATAATGATGATAATGATGATGATGATGATGATGATGATGATGATGATGATGATGATGATGATGATGATGATGATGATGATGATGATGATAATAATAATAACAACAATAAAAATAACAATAATAATAATAATAATAATTATAATAATAATAATAATAATAATAATAATAATAATAATAACAATAATGGTAATGATAATGATAAAACAATAATATTTATAATATAAATGATAATAATAATGATGATAATTATATTAATAACAATAACATTCATGATAGTGATAATAAAACTGAAAGAATCATGGTTCACACCGCCAACGCTATAATTCACAGACCAAGTGAAAATAAATCAAAATCTTTTCGGCTCAAAATAGTATATCGAACTTGACCGCCTTTTTCGATATAGGCCCCGCATATAGTTAGGCTTTTGTCTTTAAAATTCTTTTCGGCGAATCGGACGCAGGGAATGAATTGTACATGTGCAGTCGACCGCATCTCAGCCGTTTTCTAAATGTGCCGAGACTTTAAAAAAAAAAAGACCGAACTCGTAAACTTGAGGGTTGTCGGTGTATGTGTGTTATATGGTTTTATTATAGCTTAATGCGAGCGGTTTTAGGCATTCACTAAATAAGAGTATTATTTGGAATGAAGCACACAGGCATGCGCATGTACATGGACATGCACACACCCACACCCACACCCCCACCCCCACCTCCACCTCCACCTCCACCTCCACCTCCACCCACACCCCCACCCCCACCCCCACCCCCACCCCCACCTCCACCTCCACCTCCACCTCCACCCCCACCCCCACCCCCACCCCCACCCCCACACTCACACTCACACTCACACTCACACTCACACCCACACACACACATATATTATACATATAACTACAAATTATATAAATGCATGAAACTAGTATTACATCCTACTGGCAATAAAATAAGCACACGAGTCAGAACTCCACATAAACGCAACCCACCTCTAACCAGTACGGAACAACTTGCTCCAACTTGCTTCTCTCCAACGCAAGCCAAGTTGTCTCCCCTTCACCGGTCTACAAAACCTCAGCCTTGTGTGTGACTCTTAAAAGGCATGACTCGCCTCAAGACTCTCTTCGATCAGCTCATCACCGGCCGTGTCGCCTGCAGGCAGTCTTGACACTGGCTACCCGGCCTGGGCACGAGTTGTTGCAAGTGCCTTTTGCAAAATTGGGTTAAGCCGTGCAACTCGTATTTTCGCGACACGCAATGGTTAACGACCTACAGCGCGGTGAGAGGAGAGAAATTACGCTAATGAATGGGAAATCGAAACGTTAATGGCACTTGTAAACTAGCCATTGGGAAATCACAGTTTATACGATTCCGTGCCGAAAATTGCCCAATTAGATTGTTATTTTCTCTAAATAGGTAGTTTATTGTATTCCGATAGATGAAACTGTGCTCTAAATAGCGTATTCCTTTATTAATATGCTAAGTGTTACTTGACCCAGTTTTCTAGAGAAAAGCAGATATTCTCCATTGCATTTCTTATTATCTTACTGCATATTATATTTTACTGGACAGTCATATTCTGTCATTCATATTATGATATGAATATATTCCCGTTCACGTATTCTTGCTTATTCTTACTATTCTTGCCACGCGCCAACAATATAGCCGTTTATTTCCACAATTCTTTTTATGTTACACATCGTTCACACACACACAAACGTACATAAACACAAACACTCAAAATAGCACACACACTGTCATATCCCATACTGACCCTCACACACACACACACACACACACACACACACACACACACACACACACACACACACACACACACACACACACACACACACACACACACACACACACACACACACACACACACACACACACACACACACACACACACACACACACACACACACACACACATCACACCCAAGTATGTCAAATGTCAATGGGGACCTCACGGAAACTGTAAAAGTATAAGAGACAGTTCAGGAAACACACGCGCTTGTGGTTGAGGAGCGCTGGCCGCCGATGCCTCGACTTGACCACAAATTCCTCTGATATGGGAGAAACAGGGAGGGGGGGGGGGTCACTTCTATAGGGCTACGGAATTATTTTTTGTTTTTATTCTATCTCTCCCCGTCTTTATCGGGGTCAACGAGGGATACTGAATTACTGCTGTTTTTTTTAAATCTATTCATCTATCTGCTTGTTTAGCGGTTTATTTATTGTTTAAGGTATAAGGGTGATAGCAAGTTAAGAAAGTAAGTTCATATTTAAATGGAGGGGATAAGAAGGAAGGAAGAAAGGGACGGAGAAGGAGAATGAAAGAGGAAGTGAAAGATTGATTTTGAGTCTGATGTTTATTCAATGTGGAATGCATGGAGAGAGAGAGAGAGAGAGAGAGAGAGAGAGAGAGAGAGAGAGAGAGAGAGAGAGAGAGAGAGAGAGAGAGAGAGAGAGAGAGAGAGAGATGATAGAGAATGAGACAAAATGAGATAGAGAGATGATAGAGAATGATACAAAATGAGAGAAAGAAATATTCAAGGGAGAAATTCATACAAAAAAGCTACTTAATTTCCATGACTTAAACAGCGCGAGAAAATGACAGCATCATACCCCCGCCCCCCCTCCCCCGAGAGAAATTTAATCCAGGTGTGTCACTCTATGCCAACCTGGCGTGTCACGGTTCACTTCCGCGCACACCCTTCACTGCCCCCCCCCCCTCCTTCGGTTTCTTTGCGCGTAGTCATCTGTGTTTATGCATGGGTATGTTTGTTTGTTTGTATGTGTGTGTGGGGAGGGTGCGTGCGTGCGTGTGTGTGTGTGTTCGTGTGTGTGTGTGTTTGTGTGTGCGTGTGTTTATGGTGAGTGTAAGTGAATGTGTGTGTGTGTGTGTGTGTGTGTGTGTGTGTGTGTGTGTGTGTGTGTGTGTGTGTGTGTGTGTGTGTGTGTGCATACGTGCGCGCGCATACCTATTTTGGATTATATCTGACACTGTTACGCTTCAATGCAAATGTGTGACATCTTCTGAGCCTTACGCCTGATTGAGGCCTTTTAGGACACCGATGAACATAATACCATCTTTATTTTCCCTTGACCTATTTACCTATTTATCAGCGGTCATATTTGAATAGGAATAATGGTCTTATTACTAAACATGGATATACGTATAAATACTATGGAGTCTGTAGTCTTATACTACATGTATGTTTATAAAGACGCGTATGTATTTACCTATTCATTAGGCTCTTCATGACGGTTACATTTCTTTTTTTTTTTAATGAAAATATAAGTATTTATACATATTTAAATTCAGTTCACTTGATCGTTACTTAAATGGTGTTAAATTGTATCAAAAGATGCAAGTATCTGAACACGATAAAATCTTGCACATTGCAAGATGACTGTCCTAGGATTTTCTTCTCTCGCGTCTCCTCGGTGTTGCAGCTTGCATCTCCTTGGCATGTGACCTTTTCTTGTGTTGTAATCGTTCGGTCTTCTTGGCTGATCTCTCCCCCTCGTTCTCCTTCTTATTCTGTTTCTTTCTTTGTTTTTTTTATTTAATTTTATCTTATCTGCCTCTCTTTTTCCTCCGCTCTTGATTTCTCTCTCTGTCTCTCTATTCATCTCTCTCTCTCTCTTTTTCTCTCTCTTCATCTCACTCTCTTTCTCTCTCTTAATCTCTCTCTCTCTCTCTCTTATCACCTCTCTCTCTCTATCTCTCTTATCACCTCTCTCTCTCTCTCTTATCACCTCTCTCTCTCTCTCTCTTATCACCCTCTCTCTCTCTCTCTCTCTCTCTCTCTCTCTCTCTCTCTCTCTCTCTCTCTCTCTCTCTCTCTCTCTCTCTCTCTCTCTCTCCCTCCCTCTCTCTGTCTCTTTTTCTCTCCCTCTCCCTCTCTATCTCTATCTCTGTCTGCTTCGCCCCTCCCTTCTATTTATCGGCGCTTAATCGTTTTATTCTATTTCCTGATATTTTCGGAATGTTGCCACATCACTTCAGTTCACCTCCCGCCTCGTGATTCATGAAATGCCAAACAGCGTCAAAAACACGGTGTTGGTTTG
>NC_061821.1:2575797-2583297 GCF_019202785.1 Penaeus chinensis | reverse complement strand
TTTCGAGCGTAATCCAATGATTTGTGTAAAACATGATATAGTAAATATTGTAATGTGATCATTCGTAACAAAATCGCATTTTTCTTCTTACCAATAATATATTTGTTTTTTTTTTCGTATGTGACAGCGCATTTTTTAAAGACTTTGAAGACAAGTTTATGTAATTGGGCTAATAACTGCTGTAGAAAAAAATCTGGAATTCCTAAGCTAAAACCAGTCGTTTAGCTTAGGCGAAAGAGAAGAAGAATAAGTAGGAGAAGGAGTAACTGAAAATAATGAAAATGAATTCTTAAAAATGTTTCTCTCTATTCTCGAACACACTTACATTAGCATACAGACACTGGGTGTATTGTTAGATCTTATCTCGATATTTACCTTGTATTCTGGAAGAAGAATACCTTGAGATATAAACGCATTGCCTTTCCTTCTTTCCTCATATATAGCATAATTTTTGGTTTTCTTTTTTTAAACATCTTTCTGGGTTTTTCCCTCCATACATTTTCATGATAACCCAAAACAAACGCCCTTTACAACACACATAAAGAAGCTTTATGAGAAACGAAAAAAAAAAAACAAAAAAAAAACAGGCATCAAACAACAACAACAAAAACCCGACAATTACAACAACAGAACATTTGAAGAAAGAGAAAGGAGGGACGAGGAGAAGGAGAGAAGGGAGGGTGAGGAACGTCATGTGTTCACTGTGGCGTCTTGGAAACACGGGTTCCAGGTGGCGCTGCAGCATGTGGCGTCGAGCGAGAGAAATCCCAGGCTAGATATCAGCGGAGTTTTATATTTTTCTTGTTCTTCCTCTTTGCTTTTTTCTTGTTCTGCGTGCGTCAATTATGCGAATACATTTTTAGAGATGATTAGGCTGTTTATGCGATTCAGAAGGTCTTCTTCATACTTGTTTTGAGCCCCTTTTTGTGCCTGTCTGTTAATGGGTGACTGAATATCTCTACATTTTTAAAGCCTGAAGATCCAGCGTGCTTACCTTTCTAGGTGATCGAGTCAAGTACAGATTAGAACTATGTCGTTATCTCGAAATACTAGCAAGTATTTATTGTCTACAATTCTAAATCAAATAACAGTGTCGTTAAAATTATATGTGGGATATATTTACCAAAATGAAAAGCAAGGCAAATGTGATGATTCATCTGAATACACAAGGGCATTTCGTCGTCTGGTAATAACATAAAAAGGTCGGTTTCCATGGTTTATCGAACTGGCGCCGTTCAGCTAACGGATGAATTCTGTGAGAAAGTGATGCGGGTAAATTGGTAATTACCGTCTGTCTGCCTGTGAGAATGTCTCCCCTTGTTCTTCCTCTATTTCTTATACTTTGTGGTTCTTCTTTTTATGTGCCGATGACTTTTTCGGTTTTTATCTCACTTTTATTTAGTTATTATTCAACACTGCCATATGTTCCGGTAGATAACCCTACACTTTTCTATCTATCTATCTATCTATACATATATATATCTGTCTATAAACCCTTATCTTTCCTCTATATTTGATTTTCCCTTTTTAACGTTTAATCAACGATGGATACACCCTTCTTCCATCTCTTTGCTTTTACCTCCAATTTGTTTATCATTTCTGTTCTTTGAAAACATTTTTTTCCCCATCTTTTTTTCCAGGCTTCTTCTACCAGCCTCGCCACGCCTCACCTCTCCCTCCCTCATCTCCGTCTCTTCACTCTTCTCGTTCCTCACTTCGTTTATCCTTCTGTTCTTCTCAACACATTTTTCTAATCCTATTTTTTTTTTCCAGGTTCCTACCAGCAGCCTCGCCACGCCTTCCCTCTCCCCCAAGGACTCGTAGGAAACAGGTTCTCTTCATCGCAATAACACTTAAATGACCCTGGAGTCGCGTCTCCTGTTGCGTCGGTTCAGGGGTGGGAAATGCTTTCGTGTTTTTATTGATTGATTTATTTAAATTTCCTCTTCGTCTTCGTTTTAGTTTTGGGGATGAGGATGATGATAATGGTGTTAATGATGGATATTCGTCATGTTGATTTTGATAGTAGTAATGATAATGATGATAACAGCAATAATAATAATAATAACTGTGTAACTTTTTTTTTCTACAGTCAGTTGTTATTTTTTCCTGTTTATTGATAGTATTCTTTCAAGGCTGTTTTTTTTATTTTTTATTTTTTTATCTTAGCTATTACTCTCAATTTATCTTAATCATTGTTGCATTGTCACTTGTAATGTTTCCCCATGACCTTGATTTTACTAATATAAATGCATTTCTGTATATATAGTCTGTTCAAAAAAAAGAAAGGAAAGTATACTATTTCTAGAACATTAATTTGTTTTATATTCTATAGTTTGCTGTAGAATACAAACATACACACACACACACACACACACACACACACACACACACACGACTAGATATATACACTAAATTTCACTTTTTTATTACAATTGTTTCTCATCAATTCCAGATTCGCGCGAAAGCTTAAAATGAGTCTGCTCTAATCTCTCTCGCCATGACCGTTACTGGAAACATTACTCATCCAATGAAAAAGCACATTACTGATTTCAAATTTTCTAATCGACCAATAGACACTGAGATTAATGACTCTCAAGTAGGTTTAATTCAGTTGATATATATATTTTTTTTTTTTTTTTTTTTTTATCTCCCCTCTCTCTCTCTCTCTCTTATTTTTCTAATTCTTAATAAGTGAAACATTGAAAATGATTTGATATTGTTTTATTTCACTTTCTCACAGAGCTTTTATTTGAAGATTTATTAATCGAATATTATTTTAAATGTTACGTCTTTTTCAGTTCTTTCGAATTTTGAATTTAATGAACAGCTGATTTACGTTCATGATGTTGCCAATTCATTCGTTCAGAATAAAGGAGAATAGTATATCACACTTTTCATTTACGAATTTTCGGTTTAAAAATTCAACTCTTTTCTCTCTCTTTGTCTGTCTTTGTCCCTCTCTCTCTTTCTGTCTGTCTATCTGCCTGTCTCTCCCTGCCTCCCTTTCTCTCTATCTCTGTTTACGTGTGTGTATACGTCTCTCACGCTCTCTCTCTCTCTCTGTCTATCTGCCTGTCTCTTCCTGCCTCTTTCTCTCTCTGTTTATGCGTGTATGCGTCTTTCTCTCTCTCTCTCTCTCTCTCTCTCTCTCTCTCTCTCTCTCTCTCTCTCTCTCTCTCTCTCTCTCTCTCTCTCACTCACTCACTCTCTCTCTCTCTCTCTGTCTATCTGCCTGTCTCTCCCTGCCTCTTTCCATCTCTGTTTATGCGTGTGTATGCGTCTTTCTCTCTCTCTCTTTCTCTCTCTCTCTCTCTGTCTGTCTATCTGCCTGTCACTCCCTGCCTCTTTCTCTCTCTGTTTATGCGTGTGTATGCGTCTTTCTCTCTCTATCTCTCTCTCTCATTTCGTCTCTTCACCTTCTGTTTTCCTTTAGCATGTAATTTTGTCTCCCCCTTCACTTTTCTTATGTTTTTTTTCTTTTTCTTTTCTTGTTTTTTTTTTTTTTTTTTGTCTGGTTATTTCACCTTTCTCGCTTCTATTCGTTGTTCTCAATTATCTCGAGTCAGTATTTCCCAAGACTTCGTAATTGCAAAACAAAATTTCGTTAATATTAAAAATGTTTCTGGTAAAAAAAGGGGAAAAAAGAAAGAAAAAGAAAATGGATGTTACAGTTATCACTGCCGGAAGAAAATATTGATTTATTACCTTATATAATCAATCAAACATGAAAATCTGATTGATCAAAATAAAACCATGATTATTTCTCAATCGATTATTTCTTAGCGTGTGTGTGTGTGTGTGTGTGTGTGTGTGTGTGTGTGTGTGTGTGTGTGTGTGTGTGTGTGTGTACGCGCGTGCATGCCTGTGTACCTGCATATGTACCTGCGTGTGTGCATACTCTATATATACAGCATGTATAATTCCTAAACACACCTGTTTACCTCTAGATATGCACGCGTACATGCCTAACTTCCCCAAGCGTTTCCACACCCGCCTCCGCGTGCGCCAGAGCCAAGGGAAGACCTGTATTTCCCTTCTTTCCAGCGGGCTTGCGTTTCCTTGAGAAGCAGACCCGTCAGGCGACTTACTTTCACACGCGCGGCTCGTGACGTCACCCTCCCAGTCGGGCGAGTTTCCCGGTTATTAAGAACCCATTATTCTGTTTATTCACTTTGATGACTCCCTATTTTTGTTTATTGGTTTGTTTGTTTGTGTGTGTACGTTTCTTAATTCGATTTTCTTTACTGTTCGAGGATCTAAGAATATCAAGCATTGGGAAGGGGGGATAAGAATAGTTTTCCATATATATTACGAATCCTATTTTTGCAAATTGTAATTTCGTAGATATATATGTTTATAAGACTTTCATCAAGATAAACTTTTTTTGTGTGTGAAATTTAGTAATACAATTTCCTACATTGCACTATGAGATACATCAAGGTGTTGGATTTATCTCTATCTCCTGTTTATCTCCCTGTGTCCATTTCACTTTCTCGTTTTCCGTCTGTTTATTTCTCCTTCGCTTCCTCTTTCTGTCTGTCCGTCTCTCTTTCTCTGTCTCTCTTTGCCTGTCTGTCATCTCTATCTCTCTCTCTCTCTTTCTCTCTCTCTCTCTCTCTCTCTCTCTCTCTCTCTCTCTCTCTCTCTCTCTCTCCCTGTCCTTTCAATTTTGCTCTCTTTTTTAAAATATCATTCTTATGATATGATATTGATAACGAGGGTAATAATAATAATAGCAATAGTCATCAATAATAACTGATAATAATGCAAATACAATGTCACTTACACTGTAATAATAATTTAGTAATAATAATTTGTCTTTCCCTTGCGCTTTCTGATCTTCTTCTGTCTCGAAACTACACTTGCATAACTCTGTGATTTTTATTTTTGTTGTGAATTTCACCACGGATTTAATTATTGAAATTAATGAGGTATATGAAACAAGATGATCTGAAGTTCATTCGCTCGTGAGTTGTTATTTTTTTTACTTGAAGGCAATTGTTAACTTCCCCGAGGAAAATGCGTCTAGAATATAAAGACAATTGGTTTAAAAATGCAAAGAAAATGGGTCTGAAAATGTAAAGAAAATTAGAATAGTCGCTCTTGCTGTCTGCCTCTCTCCTCCCTTCCTTGAGAAAGCAGGATATCCCCCCCCCTCCACCCCTCACTTCATCTCCTTAATCTTCGTCCCTTTCACTCACTCCCCCCTCCCTCCCCCTCCCTCCTTCTTCCCCTTCTAGGGTCTTTCCCCTTCCCTTCCTCCCCCTTCCCCATCTCATTCCTCGCTTGCTCCCCTCCCCTCTACTTTCCTTCCTCCTTTCTCCTCCCCTCCGCTTCCTTTCCTCTCTCTCTCTCCCCTCCTCTTCCCTTCCACTCTCCCCCTTCCCTTCCCTTTCTCTCATCCCCTACCCCCCCTTCCCTTTCCTTTCCCTTTCTCCAATCCCCTCCCCTACCTCCCCTTCCCCTCCGTCACGCCTCCTTCACCTGGGAATCGCCTGTTTCACCTCAACCGTAATGCGACCTGGATTTAGGTCTTCGATCGCCCCAAGACAACCCGGAGAGGGAGCCCAGCCGTGGTCTTCAGGAGGCTGGGATGCCCTCGGGCTGATTCGTTGCGGGGGGGGTGGGGGGGGTGAGGGAGATTTTGTGGAGGAATGGAGGGCGAAGAGAGGGAGGTAGAGGGAGGGCGAAGAGAGGGAGGTGGAGAGAGGGCGAAGAGAGGGAGGTGGAGGGAGAACAAAGAGGGAGAGGGGAAGGAGGGTAAAAAGAGGGAGGGAGGGAGGGGCAAAGAGGGCGAAGATTTTGAGGGAGGCAGCGGGTGAGGGAGGAATTGAGGAAGACAGAGGGTGTAGAGGGAGTATTAGGAGGGCGAAGGAGGGAAGGAGGACGAAGAGGGAGATGGTAGAGAGAAGGCGGAGCAGAAGAATAGAGGAAAAGAGGGGGAGGGGGAAGAAGGGGATTGGCAGGGGGGGGGAAGCAGAGGGACTAGAAACTGGAAGGGATGGGAGGGGGGGGGGGTGAGAAAAGGAGGGCAACGCTCGAGGGATGAGGAAGGAGGGAAGAAGGAGAAAAGGAGAGTTGGATGAGGAACATTCGTAGAGAAGCGAGGTAACGATTAATAGCTGTTGAATGTGAATTGGTAAATGATAAGGAAGATAATACAATACAGAAAGAAACGAATGGGGGGCGATTGGAAAAAAACAGGAAGCAGAGAGATAGATAGATAGAGAGAGAGAGAGAGAGAGAGAGAGAGAGAGAGAGAGAGAGAGAGAGAGAGAGAGAGAGAGAGAGAGAAAGTGAGAGTGAGAGCGAGAAGAGAGAAGAGAGGAGAGAGAGATATATACAGAGAGAGACAGAGAGAGAGAGAGAGAGACATAAAGAGAGAGACGGAGAGAGAGAGGGAAATGTTGAAAGTCGTGAATGTAATAAGAGTAGGGAGAGGAAGCGAAAGGAAAAGACGACATCACAGGAAGAGGTCAAAGTTCAAACGTCCTTCTTAAACTTCTGTTTGCTTGTTCTGGTCATGTTGTGTAAGTGAGGAAGAGAGCGTCTATTACATATTTAACTGCCTTCATCATTATATGTCTCCTCATCTGTATCATCATGATCATATCATCTTTATCAATCTCATTCTTATCATCACTATCATCATCGTTCTCATCGTCATTATCATCTTTATCATTCCCGTCCTCGTCCTCGTCGTCGTCGTCGTCCTCGTCGTCCTCGTCCTCCTCCTCCTCCTCCTCCTCCTCATCATCATCATCATCATCATCATCATCATCATCATCATCATCATCATCATCATCATCATCATCATCACCACCACCACCGCTACCCTCATCGTCATGCTCATCACCATTATCCTCTCCATTATCATCATCATCATCACCATCACACCATTATCATCTTCACCATTGTCATCACATTATATACAATACTTTCAATGCGTTAACCTCCGTCAATTGAATCTTCTCCCATATTCCTTTTCAGACTCTACAAGGAGCGAAATTTTCAAACGTGACACACTACACGAATTCCTTAGAGAAAGAAAGAAAGAATGAAAGAAAAAAAAAAAAAAAAACACTGAGAGGCGTCACACTAAAAAAAAAAAAAAAAAAAAGAAAAAAAAATCTCTCATGCCCCTTCCTGTATCAATGCAATGTACATGTTCCATTTCTCGGACAGACAAACACACTAAGAGGCCGATTGGTAAAAGGAAACATAGAGGTCAATGCTGAAACCAGTTACCATCCCCCCCCCTCCCCCCCCCCCGTCACACTTCGATTGACTGGGAAGTCAATTAAGTAACTCGTGAGTCTTGTGAATCTGTGGGTCAGTCTCACGCATTGATGACCCTCCCTCCCTCCTTCCCTCCCTCCCTCCTTCCCTCCCTCCCTCCCGGTAGCCTACCAGTCTCTCCCGGTAACTTATCAATCTTCCTCTACCGGTAGCCTACTCTTGTCCCTATCCCAGTAGCCTACCAGTCTCCCTCTCCTG
>NC_061821.1:2560797-2563297 GCF_019202785.1 Penaeus chinensis | reverse complement strand
CTCTCTCTCTCTCTCTCTCTCTCTCTCTCTCTCTCTCGGATCTCTTTACATTTCTACGCATGCGCAAAATGTGTCCATGTGCCTCTTATTATCCAAAGAGAAAGAAAAAGACAGAGAAAGTGTGGAACAAGATTAAATGTTTGTTTAAATCTATCGTGTGTATGTTATTATATTTTTCGATTTCATTCGAAGTTATTAACATCGAAGTGCATGTCTCAAACTCTGTTTATAAATCATTTGAGAGTAAATTAAATTTTCCGTCTGCTATGACAAGTTACAAAACTGTAATTAAATGTTATCGACATAAATTAATATATATAAAAGGTATGAATGAGAATGAATATCTTCATAATACAAGAGATGTATTTGACCGGTTTCGACTTTGTCTTCGTCCGAAATACATGTATTTCTCACACATTATTTCGTTCATTCAGTCTGTCTCAGTCTCCCACTCACTCATTCGATCTCTCTCTCTTTCTCTCTCACTCTCTCTCTTACTCTTTCATTTTTTCTTACCCTCTCTCTCTCTGTCTCTCTTTCTCTCTTTCTTTCTCTCTCTCTCTCTCTCTTTCTCTCTCGTCCGAAATACATGTATTTCGGACGAAGACAAAGTCGAAACCGGTCAAATACATCTCTTGTATTGTGAAGATATTCATTCTCATTCATACCTTTTATACATTTGTCAACATGAACGCGGTTCATAAATTAATATATTAGAAGGTGTTATTACTCGAAGATAAACTTTCCTCTAGGTTTTACAATAAACAGAAATATCGTGTATTTATTTTGCAATTATTAGGAAAGAATAGGAGTATAGGATTACCGCGGATATATTTAATCTACAATCTAGAGAAATCAGTCGAAAATCTGTAATATGAATATCAATAATATCTTTAATTATTCGTAAACTTATTAATATTCCAACTATCGCATTAAATACCCCCCTTAAAGAAAAAGAAAAATATATATATATAAAGAGAGAGAGAGAGAGAGAGAGAGAGAGAGAGAGAAAGAGAGAGAGAGAGAAAGAGAGAGAGAGAGAATGAGAGAGAGAGAGAGAGAGAGAGAGAGAGAGAGAGAGAGAGAGAGAGAGAGAGAGAGAGAGAGAGAGAGAGAGAGAGAGAGAGAGAGAAGAGAGAGAGAGAGAGAGAGAGAGAGAGAGAGAGAGAGAGAGAGAGAGAGAGAGAGAAGAGAGAGAGAGAGAGAGAGAAGAGAGAGAGAGAGAGAGAGAGAGAGAGAGAGAGAGAGAGAGAGAGAGAGAGAGAGAGAGAGAGAGAGAAAGAGAGAGAGAGAGAGAATGAGAGAGAGAGAGAGAGAGAGAGAGAGAAAGAGAGAGAGAGAGAGAGAGAGAGAGAGAGAGAGAGAGAGAGAGAGAAGATAAACTAATAAATTAATATATAAAAAACAAAATAGGTAACTTCTTTTCTGCCTCTATGATTACCCATTTTAGGCCTATACCATACCTTTAGGCCTTTTTTCTTTTTCTTTTATAAGGCGAGAACTACAGAGAGAGCAGAAAAACGGGATCCGTCAATATCCATCACTGAAGACGAACAATGCGTGTAGAGAAAGCAATTGGAAAATCATACCCCCTTTAGTTCGCCTGAATTAGTCTGAATTTATGTATCCCTATGCCACGTGCCTGTTGTGTGTGCAATTAGTAGTCATCTATATTAATATCCCTCTTTTCCGTTTCTTGTACTTCTTCAAAATACCTTTAATGCAGTTATTTTCATTATTATTTCTTTTATTTAAACCAGTACTCCATTGTGTATTATTTTCCCTAATTGAAGGCAGGTCTGTTCGTACACATGTCCACTTTTTTTATCTTAAGTACGCACTTTGTTCACCTGTTATCTTTTGTTCTTTTTTTTTTTTTTTTTTTTTTTTTTTTTGCGTAGCTGGTGTCCTCAGTTGCCCTATTTGCTCTCTCAACTGGTTCAAAGACTGCCTTGTTATCTCGACCTCCTCAGAAGAACCCGCTGTGGGATAGTGATTCGGATATTTTCCACAAATCTTTACCTCTTTCCTTGTCTGTTTGTTTTTTTATCACCTGTTCCCTGCTTGAAGTCCACTTTTTTTTTATCTCTCTCTCTGGCGCTAAGTTCCTCATTTTATGTCAACTCTAAAAGGTTAGTTTTCCCATTTCGCGCCGGAATTTTCAAAAGGTCATTTCCCTTTTGCTTTCCAGGTTTTGTTTACATTTCCTTAGTAGCAGATATAAGCTACGACTTACGGTTCCAAGTTCCATTCTCGCTTCATTTTTTCTTTTGGTCTATTTGTTGTAATTTCATCACTGTGCATCCCATCTCTATGTCCGTAGAGGTTTAGTAAGAAATTACCTCTTCTAGAATACAGGAAGGCTGTTCGTATATCAGCTGGATATTTTTGTTTCGTTTTATTTATCTTCGACGCGACATAAAACTATTTGCTCTCTCTCTCTCTCTCTCTCTCTCTCTCTCTCTCTCTCTCTCTCTCTCTCTCTCCCTCTCCTTCTCTT
>NC_061821.1:2538297-2548297 GCF_019202785.1 Penaeus chinensis | reverse complement strand
ACACAAGGCTGTGGAGATGGAATTTTATCAACGTAAAGCTTGTTCTTGTCCTTGTTAGTGACACAAACACACAAGTACATTCATACCTACCCTACCTACATATTTTTACACACACACACACACACACACACACACACACACACACACACGCACACACACACACACACACACACACGCACACACACACACACACATATATATATATATATATATATATACTAATTTGTAGATAGACAAAGATATATCATATATGTATGTCTGTTTACTTCATTTCCTAGTGTTATTACCAAGCTAACAGACAAGAAATTTCCTTCAAATTTCTCGGAAGACCAACATTTCCTTGTGGGCTGAAGTAGGAAATCACTTTCTCTCTCAGAGATGAATGCTCTCGTCGTAAATTATAAATATATAGGGCATATTTCCGGTAGCCTACAAGAAAGCGGCAAACAAATAGAGAGAGAGAGAGAGAGAGAGAGAGAGAGAGAGAGAGAGAGAGAGAGAGAGAGAGAGAGAGAGAGAGAGAGAGAGAGAGAGAGAGGAAGAGAGAAAGATATCCAAGTGATATTTTGCTTGTATTTTTAACACACATTTTCACCAGCCACACAGCAGATCGATGAATTACTTCCTCATTGCCAGGTGTTTACGGCAGCAATTCGCGCTTTCAACTGAATTTCCTTTATTGCTTTTAATTACCCTTCGCCTCAGATTGTTTCGAAACCAAGTAGGAAGAGCAATGGGAAAGGTACTCAGTGCTCCCGCGGATCTAAACGGGCCTGCAGGTGACCATGAAAGAAATCGGTGTCTTTGTCTGTTTATGAAAGGTGTCGTAGACCTCTGTGTGATATGTACTGTATATTTGCACACATCCATTATATGTATATATATATATATATATATATATATATATATATATATATGTATATATATACATACATAAACACACACACGTATGTATATAATTCATATATACATTCACTCACACAAAAAAACACACATGCATCACCCATGTACTCATATATATATATATATATATATATATATATATATATATATATATGTGTGTGTGTGTGTGTGTGTGTGTGTGTGAATTTATATGTCAGTATATCCATCTGCCTATGCCTCTATCCATTTTCATATAGATATACTCCAAAGACACACATTAGGACAGTAAAAACCAAGACGCGCTGGACTAGGTCAAGTAGCGGTGGACCGGCAACTCTGTGGAGGAGGGCTGGGGGGAGGGGGGTCACAGGAGGGGTTGAGAGGAGGAGGGGAGGTCACAGGAGGGGTTGAGGGGGGTTGGGGGGCTGGTCAGCCTGTCCATCAGCCCTCCCGAGGCAATTCCAGCAACTAGGCGTGCAACCAAACCACTCCTTTCCTTGCTGAGGACTCCCATCCCTCTAGGTAGGAATGTAACTGTTCATTTTAATTTTATATAAAAAAGCGGGACTCGAGTATATATGACACCATTTGTTTTTTTTGTATTCTTATTTTTCTTTTTCGTCTGTTCGTTTTGCATGATAAGTCTTGTTCGTTATTGTGATATAGCTGGCGATGTGTCAGCTGATTGATTATGAACTTATCGTATATTAGCATATTACGATCGTCCTTAATGTATCCTAACCGTTATACAAGCACTTAACTGTATAATTTTCCGGATCCCTTTTTATTGCTTTATGATATTCTCGACGCATGGTCACCAGCCATCTATCCCGAATATCCGATCAATAATAAAAACAAAGAAAAAGAGGTCTTCATTGTGGCCTAAAACGAGCAGTTACCACACACGTTGCATCAGACGATTTCATCATACCCAGCTATATTGAGAATAGAGGTCGGTCGATCACATCCCACAGCACCATAAAGCTTTTATTACATTACCCATGGTATGATACTGCAGGCGCCGCCATACACAGCAGAGGAAATACGGCCAATGACATGTGCATAACAGGTCGACAAGGCAGTGCGTTGGCGCTCGAATCACCTCACTACGAGTAAAATTCTAACCCCATCTTCGGGTAGCACACTCTGCCAATACTCGTGCTAGCGACTACATTGAAAACAAAAACAAACAAAAAAGTTGAATCACCGGCGCTCAATGGCGTGTCGCAGAACCATGCTCTTCCTCCGACAGGTGCGATGCAGGGCTCGTGCATCGAGGGTGGTCGCGGGATAAGTGAGTCACGCGTCTGTCTCTGTCTCTATCTCTGTCTCTGTCTCTGTCTCTGTCTCTGTCTCTGTCTCTGTCTCTGTCTCTGTCTCTCTCTCTCTCTCTCTCTCTCTCTCTCTCTCTCTCTCTCTCTCTCTCTCTCTCTCCATACATGAATGCATATATGCATACATATATACATACATAAATACATACATACATACATACATACATACATACATACATACATACACACACACACACACACACACACACACACACACACACACACACACATACATACATGCATACATACATACATACATACATACATATATGTATGTATGTATGTCTATATATGCATATATCTGTCTATCTATATATATATAAAGATAGATAGATATATGTATATATATATGCACACACACACACACACACACACACACACACACACACACACACACACACACATACACACACACACACACACAAAAGCAGATACGAAGGGCTATTTCATAGGTAATAGAGCTAGAGAAGACTGAACAAACCAGTGTTTCTTAACCCCTTCACTACGACGCCCCCTCCACGAACTGCCTCTCCCCTTCAAACCCCTCTTGCATCTACAAGTAAGATCCCTCCCCCAAGATTTTAAAGATAATATACAAACAGAATTCAAAACTCCGTGCGTGCTGACAGTGCACCAGTTAATAAAAAGCTGCTTACAATTTATAGGGCAGACATGCATCAATGGTCTCAACTGAAGAAATATGATAGAAAAAAAATATTTACCAGGGGCGCGCGTGGGAGACTGGGAAAGGGTTGGAGTTCGGTAATGAGGAAGAAGACAGGTTCAGTTATATTAGGCCGTCGTCTTGGTGAGAGAATAGGGCATATAACCAAAGAAATTCGTACTTTTTTTCCCTAGAGCTTCCGAATTCCATTAGAAATTATGAACATCTCATGGGGGGGGGGGGGGGGAGCGCCTACAAGGTTAAAAACTCACTGGAATTGTACCATTAATCAGAAAGGCTAATAATTCGAAAGAGAAGGAGGCCTGCTCAAGGAGTATACCTTGACAAAAAGAGCAAGTTTACTAGATAGTTTAGCCTTGTTAGAAAGAATTAATAATTATTAATGGCTTCCTGACTTTAGATATTCTCCCCTATCACGATACAGCTCAGCAGAGTCTATATGCATAGACCTTGCAGCTAAGTCAGTAAGTTCGTGATATTCCAGCTGTTTTTTTTTACTCTTGAACATGAATTGGGAGAGATCAGCCCCCATTAGTGGAGTAATATAAGCTGTTGGGATGATGATATGTATATCTTTGTCCGTATCTGTCTGTCTATTCATCTATCTATCTATCTATCTTTCTATATATATATATTGTTTGTGTGTGTGTGTGTGTGTGTGTGTGTGTGTGTGTGTGTGTGTGTGTGTGTGTGTGTGTGTGTGTATGTGTGTGTGTGCATGCATGTTTAACACACATATATATGCACAAATTTATGTGTACGCGTCAACATGTCTCTATCCGAACGTATCCACTGTCCATCCGCGTGCATATCCTTTTTTTTCAATCAAACTACACCTCATATCCACACCTCTTTCCGCATCCTATTTCCCTAACTGGCCCCGTCTTCGGCAAACAGAATTGGAAAGCGATGCCAAACGGACACGGCGGCGCCATTCCTGAGAGCCGCGACAGACACCATTGCGGTTCACACGTTCGGCGGAGAAATTAATCTAGTTTAAGGCGTTTATGACAGGAAGTGTTGGACAGTAGACAGGCGGGGGTGGGGGGGGGGAAGTAATTGTTTAAATTTCTAGAGGTTTTGTGCTCTTGTAGGCTTAGATTCGATCTGAAAGTGAATCGGTAGTGTTTGATTAAATACACGGATTGAATTATTAATAATAAAACTTTTCATTTTTTGTAAATTCATGAGAGATTCACTCATGAATAACTGTGACAAATACTCGATTTTTCACGTCGTTTCCACACGAAATGAAATAAATGAGGGAAGTTAATCTTGAAAACCGTAGATGAAAATATCATGAAAGAAATATGGGTGAAAACGCCCACCTACCGAGACAATTTTTTTTTTTTTTTTTGTTTTCTCTCTTTTTGTCAACATCAATTTTCTTTATTGATTAATCTGTTTTGTTTCTCGCAAGAACGTGTGATCGAGAAAAAAAAATCCCAAGAAATTCGCATTTACGCAACGGTTCAAGAAAGTGAAAGAGAAAGTTTTCTTGCAGACGATGACGAACCTAAATGAACTTTTAAACCCTTTTAACTCGCCGAATGTCGTCATAAAAGAAGAAAGTCCTCGATAGATAATAACAATGACAGGAGCTCGGAGGCTGATCCGCGAACCGCAGTTTATCGGTCTCCGTGCTGCTGGCTTGAGAAAACCTCGGACTTCGCTTGGCTTTGCTCGTCTCTCTTCTCCGCCCGTCTGTTTGCTTTTTTTTTCACTTTCTTTTTCATTATCCCCTTGTCCTTAATATTTTTTTGGTTTGTCTTTCTCTTTGTCTCTGTCTGTTTGTCTGTCTGTCTGTCTTTCTCTCTTCCTCTGTCTCTGTCTCTCACTATGTCTCTGTGTGTCTGTTTGTCTGTCTGTCTGTCTGTCTCTGTCTGTCTGTCTGTCACTCCCCCTCCCCTCCCCCTCCCCCTCCCTCCCTCCCTCCCTCCCTCCGAAATGATCTCTCAACCGTGGCAATAAATGTAGGGTCTTGTAAACCGTTTTACGAACAGAGCGAAAGTACAGTATGGTGGCACTCTCTCCGTCTTCCATCTTCTCGTCTTCTG
Organism: Penaeus chinensis; assembly: GCF_019202785.1. NCBI lineage: Eukaryota > Metazoa > Arthropoda > Malacostraca > Decapoda > Penaeidae > Penaeus > Penaeus chinensis. Next base: position 2,543,339 of record NC_061821.1, on the reverse strand, counting down.
CTCTCTGCATGTGTGTTTATTTTCGACATTTCCTTCCTTATTCCTCAATCCTCCTCCGGCTTTATCCGGTATATTTATCATTTCATCTATTTATGTGTTGCGTATTCTCTAAGAAAGAGGGTAATAATACAATGACGAGAATAGAGCAGCAATCTAATATGAACACTAATAATAATACAACAATTTTGCATAAGGCAATTTATTCTTTTCACTATATGGGTATACAGAGTAGACTTCAAAATGTATGAACTTACGCATTGAAGGAGACAGGGTACTGCATTTTCTTTATTTTAAGAACAGCTGATTTAAGATGATTTAGGCTACTTGTAATTCATTGTAAATATTTTAATCGGGGAATATTGAGCCTGCTTGGATGGCATTGCCTTTATCCCGGGTGCCGTACATCAGAGCCCTTAATTTTGCACATGTTGAAGAAGTTAAAGTTCTCTTAATTCACACACACACACGCACACGCACACGCACATACACACCCACCCACACACACACACACACACACACACACACACACACACACACACACACACACACATATATATATATATATATATATATATATATATATACATACACATATATATGTCGTGTACAGGAACTTATTCACGCAGTTGTATCTCACTCCTTATACAAAAGCGTCTGAATATTAAGCAGAAGTAGCGAAATGTTTAACGATTTGTGTTTATTTAAACACACACACACACACACACACATATATATATATATATATATATATATTCTTTTTTTCGTATTTTGCATTGTTACAGAATTTCGAGTTGTGTTTCGGGCTACTAAATATATGAAACGTAGTTACACAGGGGTGATCGTGCAAATCATAACTACAAACAACAATGATAATGATAATTATGATATTATAAAGATAGTAATGAGGATAATGATAATTGTCCTAATGACAACCATTCTAATGAGGATAATAACACATTACAATATTTTGCAAACGATAGATAACAATTACAGGCCAGGATTAGCAAACTTTATTGTTTGTCATCAGTTAAAGTTGACAGATTTCCTTCTATGTAGCAACCCGAAAACATTAACACTTTGATACAATGTTTCAAGTTGTATCATGGTCGCAACAAGTTATTTTTTTTATCTTATTTCACATGAAAAAGTCAATAGAAAACCATTAAAGTACTTAATATACTGGTATGATTTTTAAACAAAACATTGTGGAAAGTTTCAAATAAAATGGAAAAAAGTACCTGACTGCTCTGTAACTTATTTTGTTTATACACACGACTCTTCGCTTCCCAAGGCTGTTGGAAGTTAAAATGTATTTCTCATATTCAGTATTTTTTTTTTTTTTTCTTTTTGCATATATTGTATTTCATATGAAATGCGGAAGTTGCATAAGGTTTGGATCTTATCGTGTCCACCGCGAGTGAGTTCCGTGTTCAAATCAGACAACTTCGTAATTCCAATGACTACGGACATTTACTCGATTTATTAATTAAATTATATTTACAAATCGGGATGCACAGCCTTTGCTTTTATATTATAGCTTGTTTTGTTATATCATTGACATACAGAATTTTGAAGACGTTCATCCTACCGAAGTCAATACTACGTCATATGACTCGAACACGTTGGAAATTCTTATCATGTCGTTCCAGCGACTGTCATGATTGACTTCAAATCTTGTCCATATAGAGTGAACATGTATTTTATGTACTGCTAAAAAGGCACAGAAGCATTTTATACACCTTTACAACAATAAGTTATATAAAGAAACTTACGATGCGATTCGTAATTAATGAAAACATTTATCCCTGTCTGAGACCATAAGAAATATATCTGAAAAATATCGCGCGCTGATTGGCTGGTATCAAAATATCTGCCTTCAATCTGATACAACATGAAAAGATGTTTCAACAGGCTCCAATACTGTACGCTTAAAAGGCAAACATGTATCAGAGCTTATTATTATGTTACAAAAAAGCCTTATATAATCAACAAACGCTGTCAAAAAATAATCAATTGAGATTATCAGACCCTTTCTTTCTCTTTTGAAGATAAAGATGCCAAACTATTCCCACATTCACCGCAGCTGAAACTGAGCAATAACACTTCGCTATGAAAGCAGACAGTCGTAAAGCTATATTGAACCAATTATCTGTAACTGGTATTTTCTATCATTTTCATATTGTACTTTAAAACCTGCATAAGAATATGATATTTTACAGCCAAACAATTATAATCCCTGACCAGTGAAATTCTAAATACAGTAAATCAAATAATTGTGTATTTCTTATTTTGCAAAATGATTCATCATTATCATATACTCTTTTCTTAGCTTAAAGATACACAGACGGAAAATCAGAAAGAGAGAGAGAGAGAGAGAGAGAGAGAGAGAGAGAGAGAGAGAGAGAGAGAGAGGGAGGGAGGGAGGGAGGGAAGGAGGGAGACAGACAGACAGACAGACAGACAGACAGACAGACAGACAGACAGACAGACACACTCACACACACAAACATACACACACACACACACACACACACACACACACACACACTCACACACACACACAGAAAGAGAGACAGAGAGAGAAAGAGAGAAAGGGAGACAGACACAAAGAGAGAGAGAGAACAGCTTGCAAAAATCGTGGATCGAACACCTGCCACTTTGAAGATCCCGATTCACGCACTGCTAGACACGGTCCAATCCCCTTTGCCTTCCATTGCCATTAATTAACGCAAGGTTATCTTCGTTAAATATAAGTCTCAGTATTATGATCTAATTAATACATGTTCCGGTTTCATTCCTGTGGCTTTTTTATCTCTGTGTTAAGGAGGCGGAAGCGAATGATAACGATTATGAAGCTAAATTAGCGTTAACAATATGTAAAATATTCTAATGATAACATTAGTCATCATGAGAATGATGATGATCTTAATAATGATATTGAGAATAACAGTAATGATATGGATGATGATAACAATGATAACAGTAATAAAGATAATAATAATAATGATAACAATAATAATGATAATGATAATAGTAATAATAATAATATAAATAATAATTAAAATAGCAATAATAACGTTAGTAATAATAACAACGATGATGATAATAATTATAATCATAATAATAATGACTATTTAAAAATGATAATTACAATAATAACAACAGCGATAATGATAATAATAGTAATGATAATAATAATGATAGATATGATAATAATGATAATAGCAATGATAGTAATAGTAATGATAATAATAATAATAATAATAATAATAACAGCAATAATAATAGGTATAAAAATGCTAATGCTGATGATAATAATAATAAGAATAACACTGATAATGATCAGAATAATAATAACGATAATATGGTAATGATGATATTGATAAAAATAGTATATAATAATATAAAAAACAATAATAATGATAACATTAGGGATATCAATAATAATGATAATAATAGTAATAATAATAATAATAATAATAATAATAACAATCATAATAATAATAATAATAACAATAATAATAGTAATGATGATGATAATAATAACAACAACAACAATAATAATAATAATAATGATCATAATAATAATAACAGTAATATTAGTAGTAATGACAATAACAATATCATTAATAATTGTATTAACAATAATAGTAGTAATAATGATAATAATAATAATAAAGATAATAACATTAATGATAATGATAATAGCAATAATAATAATAAACATAATGTAATGATAATAAGTATACTAATAGCAATGATAATATTAATAACAAAAGTAATAATAATAACAAGGATGATAATAATTATGATGATGATGATGATAATAATGATAATAATAATAATAATTATAATAATAACAATAACTATCATTATTATTATTACCATTATTATAACAATAATAATAATAGTAATAACAACAACAATGATAATAATAATAATAACAATAATAACAACAACAACAACAACAATAATAATAATAATAATAATAATAATAATAATAATAATAATAATAATGATAATAATTATTATTATTATAATTATAATAATAATAATAATAATAATAATAATAATAATAATAATATTGATCATTATGGCAGCAGTAAAAATAATGAAAAAGGGATCATAGCAGATAAAGTCAATAGCGATTATAGTGATAAATAAAATAACACCAAACATAATAGGAAATATATGCTTTTTTAATATATGAGATGCGTTGCAGAGGCATTAGTATTCCGCTGGGATTACTCTCCATTACCCTAAAATAGCAATACCATTTCAAATATTATATACATTACGTATTTCAACGAAATTATTATTATTCAAATGTTAGATTTTATGTTACAAATAGACTGGCAGACAAAGAATGATAAGATATTCATGCTAAATAACATCCTTAGAGTTTTGCGAAATATCCACGCGTGTTTGACCCTCGCGGCGACGTCTGCGCCCCACGTGTTTCTACGTACGGGTTGCGTAGTCTATATATTATAATAAAACAACTCCTTTAATATCAAGAGTAGACTTTTCGGGCTCGTAATTATTAGAATTCTATTATGTAAGCTAAGACGAGTAAGTTTTCTGCTGTTCTTCTAAAATCGTCAATATGAAATCCACGATGCGACCCGGTTTTAACGTCCGCGTTTGTGTTGTGGTGATCATATGGTTAAGTGTATTGCTGAGGGAGACACGACACGAGACTGTGACTCGTTAGTATACAGTGTTTTTATAAGTTTTACTTGCTTCATTAGAGATTATTACCGGTGATTCTTAACTGCATGTCATATTTTTATCCGTTTAAAGTATTGTTAATCATTCATGTAGGATTGCATCAGCCTTGCAATAGTGCAGTAAAGGATTGTCAGATCGCAATGGTTCTACAAGAATTATGTACAGAATTAAAACGCTTTCAGATATTTATCTAGTAAGTGATATCGGGATGAAACTGGATCTATTGCAGCTTCAGATTTTGGTTTACGGGTTTGGCTTCTTTGAGAGGGAGTGAGTGAGTGAGTGAGTGAATTACCATAACATTTACAGAC
>NC_061821.1:2523297-2530797 GCF_019202785.1 Penaeus chinensis | reverse complement strand
TCTTCGACGTGTTTGGACCAGTGCAGGAGCCGCTGTACGTAGTGCGCTTCAACTCCTCCGAGCACATCAAGGAGTTCAAGGTTGACAAAGGCGATCATGTCTACTTTGCTCCTACAACCGAACATACAAACTTTGTTGTCGTAGACGAGTTGATGAGGTAGGTGTGGATTGTGTCATCTTGATCATTGGCATCATCCCAGGTATCATGATTTTAAAACTACTTCGGTTTTATTATTTCTAGTATTACATATAGCGTGCTTTTAGTATTCTGTTATTATGTTGGTGTGTTAGTACTGGTATTATTTTTTATCAGTGATTGCTTATGTAAGTTTTAATAATTTTCTTGGATAATTTTATTTCAATAGAGTACACTTGAGACCTTCCTTTGTTTATTATTAGATTTTTCTTTCATATCTCTTCCTTGCATTTTTATTAAACATTTTTTCACTCTGTCAATTGTTCTGAAAATGATGTGGTTTTGTGGAGATCCAGTGTAGAGGTCCATGACACTGATGAATAATATCTTTTCACACCTAGAATGAGGGGAAGTGATGCTTCAGGGATGCAGAACAATGAACCTCTGCCGTCAGAACATGTGGACTTCTCCGACGATGAAGAAGAAGCGAGAGTCAATAGGGAGAGTCGACAGAGCAAGGTAAGTACCCAGTTTTTAATTCCCTGTGAATCATTTCTTTTTAGCATTTTACTTAATGTATATCCCTCTGTGCAGAAATGGGGTAACAGACCTCTTTAGCAGTAGCCAGAAAATAATAGTACCAGCATTTAAAAAAAAAGGTTTTGACAACTTTTAGTAAAGTTGGATACTGAAAGAGTTCAGAAATATGAATTTCAGTATGGATCTTGGGGAGAAAAAATAATTACATTGGAAAAAAGATAAAACAAATGCAGCAGACCTTAACAAAGCAACATTCAAAACCCAAAAAAATCCAAATTAGAATCTTGGTTCAAATCACCTTAAGGAAATGCCAATTTCCTTGCCTTACTTTTTCATTCATAAGTTGTGAAAGAGTGATTAGAAAAGAGGAAAACGAATTGCATATTACCACATGAAGCAGCTGTTGTGGTTTGCCTCAAGAATCTGTTGCAATAACTTCAGCCTTGCTTTTGAATAAGACAACTGATGTACACAATAGATAATTATGATTGGTGTTATTTCTTCACCCTAAATCTTTTGCCTCTGTGCCTGGCTGACCAATGCTATAAGCCATATTTTCCTTGTTCATAATATTTGACCAATTTTCAAATAATATCCTTAAATGTATGATTGATTTACATTGCTTTGTCATTTTATGATGATGTCAGTGCCTGTCTGGCAGTGTTACAATAATGGGTTATTGTGTACTCTTAATATTGGCTGTCATTTCCCTAATAGCCATGTTAGTATGTATGTAATATTTTTATCTTTTGTTTTGCTTACAGTACACATCAGGCACAGGCGAGTACCAGTCACAAAAGAAACGCATTCGTGGGCAAAATGCTGCAAAAGATGGCATGGAAGGAATGGGTCACGGGCCGAAGCCTGGTCAGGGTCGTGGAGAAGGCAGGAGCAATGGGCGTGGTCCTAACCCTTTCAGTGATATGAGAATGCCCATGAGACCCTCAAACCGCTTCTGCTACCCTCACCAGATGCAGCCAAGGTTTGGTCCCCGAGGGCCCCCCCAGTTCCCCATGAGGCCTCCAGGACCAATGCTAGGGCCCTCTGGCTTTGGAGGACCTCCTGACATGGGAATGGGCATGCATAACAATATGCATGGACCTCCAGGTATGCCAGTGGAGCCTTACTTGTATGATCCGAATACCCACTCTCAGATGGACATGAGTGCAGGGCCTGTGATGGAGGCTGAGGGATTCTCTGGTGGATTACCTCCACCTCCTGCAGCAACTTCTTGGCCTCATCCACCACAGTTCCAGTTTGGAGGACCACCACAATTTGATGGCCCCAGGGGATCTGGCTGTTATCCTCCTCCACCACCTCCTCCCCCAGGTGTGACTGGGCCCTCAGGATACCACATTCCTCCTGGTCACTTCCAAAACATGGGTCCTCCAAGGCCTATGAAACCTCCCCTTCAGCACCCTCAAGCATCAGGTGGCCCCCCAATGGAGAATGGTGATGGGATGGCTGGCTGGGGCCCCCCTCCTGGAGCACCACGGCATCCCCCTCCCCCTCCCCCTCCCCATATGGCCAGCCAGCTGCCTCCCCCCCAGATGCCCTATGACAACTCTCAGGTACCTCCCCCACCCATGCATCCTCCTCCTCCTCCTCGCAATGCCAATCCTCCTTGGAAGAAGTTTTAACTTTGTTGTTAATTTTTTACTGATTTTGTGATAGGCTTCTATATTGAGGGAAAATATATTGGCAACAGGAACCCTGAGTTCAAAAAAGAAAAAGAAAAAATATGTATATTATTGCTATGTATATAATGATACCTTATGAATATAGATTTATTTTTCAGTATTTGCTTTGAATCTGTACCGCATTTGCAGTGATCAAAAAACCCGAATACAGACCTCTCATTTTAGATATGTTGCATTCTTGTTTTCAGACATAGCACATTGTTCACTGCGCTGCAATTTATGATCTCAGTTTTAATTTACTTATACGTAAAAGACTTTTACAGTGATGGATGGCAGTAATGTACGTATTTATAGAATCATACACTTGTTCTAGGCATCATAACCAATTTCTTGTTATTAACTCATTCTCATAGGAAATCTTAAAATTAATATTTAATATTATTCTGCTTGTAATTACACCAAATTTTATTAAAAACAGTGTAAGTAATCTACCAATGTAAGCTGTGGAAAATATGGTTTTTAAATTAGAATTTATTGTAGATCATTACATTACATTGTCATTGAATGTAAAATTGATAAGAAACGATCACTCTCCAATTTCCGTGCTTGTACTATTTTTGTTATATATGTTCAAAATAATAAGAGCTTCTGGTACTTAGCTCACTGTATCTTGTTGATATTTGTAAATACTCTGTTATGATTAAGGTGAAATAAAAAGAAAAGAAAGGAAGTTTTTCAGTTTTATTAAACAGAAGCTTGAGTCTCTCAGAATTCCTCACAAACTTTGAAGATTGTGACAAACCATAACTTAAAAACTGCATTACTGGTGCAATTAATATTTCATATTATGGCATCAGTTGTCAAAGTAAAAATGCCCAACTTTCAAAGAATTCCTGAAATAAATATTACCACATGATAAAGGAAAGATACAAAAGAGAAACAAATCATTTAAAAAAGATATTTACAATATTCCCATTTTTATGAATCCCGAATTTCTGTCCTGTCGTTAATTTATACCAAATATACATCCATCAGATTTAAGTTTAGAGTAAATAATGGATTGTTTTAGAACAAAATCAAACATTTGCCATTATTCAGTAATTATTATGCAGTAATATTTTTCATTGGGTTTGGTTTATAAATAAGAGAAAATGTATAAATTAAGGGTTTTGATAAATAAATACGCGAAGACAATAAATACTGTACATTACACTAAAACTAAACAGCAGTTACGCAAGTTACTCAGTTTAGAGCTTTTTGTGATTCTACGTCGAATTTCTTTTAAAGAATTTTATATACACTCACTATGAGTGTTGTTTACACTTTAAAAATATACGTAAAAAAATATACAGAATGAATAACTTTGCAGTGAATTTAATGTAATCGACACGTTTCGGTTCAATCTCCATCTAAAATGTAAACCTGATGAACATTAAATTGAAATGCGTCAATAGATCGTGTTATTCATTCTAAACTTCTCTACATCTGTCACGGTGAACTTTGTTCAAAACTGCATAATTTTCATTATGCAATAAATCAACGAGTCAATGGTAGTTAATTTGTAATACGAATTCTCCGTAAAAATGCTCTTAAACTCAAAGACAACACTCACTCACCAAAAAAAAGGTATGTACACTTTTACACATTTCAACATTTCTCAACACGTTCACAACGATTTAAAAAATTAAAATCAACAGGCTTGATTAACCGTCAGTAAATCCTGGCCAAGAGATGCATTGTCCACGTCCTTGCTGAAGAACCTGAAGAAGTGCTCCTGTTCCGACCCCTACCGATACCAGCCGAGGAGGTACTGCAGCAGCGTCACCGTCTTGCGAACCGGGGGCTTGGGCGTCGTCGTCGTCTTGGGCACTGGGCAGTCGGTCTCGTAGTCGAAAGCGAAGCGGAGACGACGCGAGGCATTTTCCATTGTACGAATCGACACCCTCTCGACGTTCTTGAAGCGTTCTGTTCGTGGGAAGTCATTAAGAAAATTGGTATTAAGATTATGAAACTTTTGTGATTTTAAAAATATACCTGTCGATTAAACCATGCTACTGTTTCACTTGCAATGTTTACTTAACCTTTTATCTAGCAAGAAGGAAAAAAGAAAGCATCTTACCATCCTCTATATTTTCGTCCTTAAATACGTTTTCGCCTCGAAGCCGACTTCCGCAGATGATATTCTCGCGCACTTGAAGGAAGGCTCCTCCACATTCTTCCTCGGGAGTCAGATCGATCACTTCCTCCTCTGCTTCTGTTTCCTGGTTGTTACTTTCAGGTTCCTCAGCAACGGTCGATTTGTCACCTTCAGCGTCCGTTTCCTTGCTTGGTTCAGTGACTGCTTCGATGGCTTCTGTAACTGGGGCATCGTCAAGGGCCTCAGGTACCACGTCCATTGGTGTTTTGTCGCCGTCTGTGGGCATGATGACTTCTACGATACCCACTACATCTGCAGACTGATCACTGTTCTGATCACCGCCGTCGGTTTCGCCCTCTCCTGGCATAATGACTTCAACGACGGAGGCAACACTGTCCGTTTCCATGCCAATTTCTTCCTCCATTGCAGCTGCGTCTTTGAGGGTGTTCTCCGCGGCGTTATCCTCAGCAGTTGTCGTTCCAGCCGAGTCGCTTCCCTCCTCAGCGACACTCCCAGCGGCCCCTGGCATGATGACCTCCACGACTGACATGACCTGGTCGTCTTCCACCGCACCGTCATCAGAACCCGCTGCAGCACCGTCATCTGTGGGCATCACCACCTCGACGACGCTCACGACGTCATCCGAGGCAAGACTGTCTACGTCTTCCACTCGAGTTCCCAAAGTGGCGTTGTTCTTGTCCTTGTCCTTGTTATTCTTGTTGTTAGAACCGAACCCGATGCCGGAACTGATGACGACCTCCGGGGGGACGAGGGGCGCGGCGACGCCTTCGCTGGGAGCCGGGTCGTCGTCGCTGAGGATGAGCCACTCGACCTGGTCCTGCGAGCCAGTCTCCTCCTGGGGGGTCGCGGAGGTCGGCCTGGCTGCAGCTGGGGCGGCGGCTGTCTGCGGGGTAGCTGTGGTAGAGGTGGTGGTTGTGGTTGTAGATGTGGTAGTTGCAGGCGTGGTTGTAGTTGCTGGAGTTGTAGATGCTGTGGTAGTTGCAGGCGTTGTTGTAGAGGTTGTGGTAGTTGCTGGCGTTGTTGTAGAAGTTGTGGTAGTTGCTGGCGTTGTTGTAGAAGTTGTGGTAGTTGCTGGCGTTGTTGTAGAAGTTGTGGTAGTTGCTGGCGTTGTTGTAGAAGTTGTGGTAGTTGCAGGCGTTGTTGTAGAAGTTGTGGTAGTTGCAGGCGTTGTTGCCGAAGTTGTGGTAGTTGCTGGCGTTGTTGTTGAGGTTGTAGTCGTTGCAGGCGTTGTTGTAGAAGTTGTGGTAGTTGCAGGCGTTGTTGTAGAAGTTGTGGTAGTTGCAGGCGTTGTTGTAGAAGTTGTGGTAGTTGCTGGCGTTGTTGCCGAAGTTGTGGTAGTTGCTGGCGTTGTTGTAGAGGTTGTGGTAGTTGCTGGCGTTGTTGTAGAGGTTGTGGTAGTTGCTGGCGTTGTTGTAGAGGTTGTGGTAGTTGCTGGCGTTGTTGTAGAGGTTGTAGTCGTTGCAGGCGTTGTTGTAGAAGTTGTAGTCGTTGCTGGCGTTGTTGTAGAGGTTGTGGTAGTTGCTGGCGTTGTTGTAGAGGTTGTGGTTGTTGCTGGCGTTGTTGTAGAGGTTGTGGTAGTTGCTGGCGTTGTTGTAGAAGTTGTGGTTGTTGCTGGCGTTGTTGTAGAGGTTGTGGTTGTTGCTGGCGTTGTTGTAGAGGTTGTGGTAGTTGCAGGCGTTGTTGTAGAGGTTGTGGTAGTTGCAGGCGTTGTTGTAGAGGTTGTAGTCGTTGTTGTAGAAGTTGTGGTAGTTGCTGGCGTTGTTGTAGATGTTGTCGTTACAGGCGTTGTTGTTGAAGTTGTGGTAGAGGTTGTGGTAGATGCTGGCATTGTTGTAGAGGTTGTGGTAGATGCTGGCGTTGTTGTAGAGGTTGTGGTAGATGCTGGCGTTGTTGTAGAGGTTGTGGTAGATGCTGGCGTTGTTGTTGTAGGTTCTGTAGATGGTGTGGTGGTTGATGTTGTAGGTGTAGGTTTGGCAGCAGTTGTCGAAGGCACTGATGAGGACGTGGCTGCTGTCAGTCCGTCAGTGACCGCTGTGGGCTCCGTCCTGGCCATCGCCTCTTCTTCGTCCGCGGCTGCGTCGCCTCCAGAGCGGTCGATGAGGACGAGGTCCCCCAGGTGCTGCACGGCCTCCGGGTCGAGCACTGTGATCTCGGCCTGGGTGCTGCCCGAGGTCTTGGCACCACCGCTCTGTGGTGTTTCCTGGGCCCTATTCATGTCTACACTCGATTTCTGGGAATCAGCAGCGCCTTGGTCTGCGCCTCCTTCCGCGGGGCTATCGTTCCCAAGGTACTCTGAGAGGAACTGATCCTTCATCATCTCCAGCATCATGTCCACGCTGCTCGCATCCCCACCGAAGCCGAGCATTCCATTTCCCGGAGCAGGGGACTCCTGGTCCGCGCGATCATCCTGAACTCGATCCTGAGGAATCCTAACGATGGAGCCACTGGGCGTCAGAACCGTCTCGGACACAAAGCCTTCGACGGCGAGGTTGTCCGTCACCGGTTCGGGCGAGCTGGTCGTGGGCGCGATTCCATTCGTGTCCAAGATGTTTCCGACGAGGTTGGAGATGTTGTCGAGTGAGGCTTGGATCTCTGCTTCTGCTTGCTCCTTCTCGGGTTGCTGTACTCCTCCCTCAGCCTGTGGGGCTCTTGCGGGAGACTTCGGTTCCTCGGCAGAGAAGATCACCGAGTCGGCATCCCCGTTCACTGTCATGGCCGCGACCCCTAACTGTTCTTGCTGCAGCTGCTGAACCACCTGCTGGATCTGGCTGATGACGCCCTCGTTCCCCTCGGAGTAGAGGATAGGAAGCACCTCGGGCACGCTCTCCGTGGCCGCCGCTGCCTCTTCGTCGGCCTTGGCCGTCGTTGGGCTCTGGTCGCTGGACTCGACCTTGAGCGTCGTGGCATCCTGAGCATCTGCTGTCAGCTGCGCGAGGAGGAACGGCAGAGAATTCCTGTCCTTGATTTCGGCGTTGCTGCCCCCGTTCTTGCCAGCTTCGCTGCGCAGCTCTTCCACAGTCTTAGAG
>NC_061821.1:2488297-2513297 GCF_019202785.1 Penaeus chinensis | reverse complement strand
AAGAAAAGAGAAAGAAAGAAAAAGAAAAAAGAAAAAAGAAAAAGAAAAAAGAAAAAAGAAAAAAGAAAAGAGAAAAGAAAAAAAGAGAAAAAGAGAAAGAAAAGAGAGAGAGAGAGAAAAGAGAGAGAGAGAGAAAAGAGAGAGAGAGAGAAAAGAGAGAGAGAGAGAGAGAGAAAAAAAAAACGAAATAGTAACTGGGCAACACGAGAAATCACCGAACTGACAGATGAAAGTAAAAAGGAAAAGAAATGGACTAAAAACAAAACACATAAAAATAAAAAAATACCGCGTAAAACAAGCACCGCGTTTCCGGTCCCTTTAAACCGCGAATTCCCTCTTTTCGCGGTTTTCAAAGCCATTTCCTTCCCGATTTTCTTTTCTGGGAATCTGGAAAATCTGGCGAGTGGATTCGGCTTCGGTGTGTGTGTGTGTGTGTGTGTGTGTGTGTGTGTGTGTGTGTGTGTGTGTGTGTGTGTGTGTGTGTGTGTGTGCTATACATATATACATATATACATATATACATATATACATATATACATATATACATATATAAATATATATACATATACATATATATACATATATATATATTTACACACATACATATACACACATACATATCTATACAGATACTCATACATACGTATACTTATAGACATACACAAATATATACATATGTATACATACATATACATATACAAATATGCAAACACAAACACACACACACACACACACACACACACACACATATATATATATATATATATATATATTCATTTATATATTTATATATATATATCTATATATATATTTATATATAGATTTACATATACATTTATATATTTATATCTATATTTATACTTATATATATATTTATATTTATATTTATACATATTTATATATATATTTATATATTTATATTTATATATATAATTATATCCATATTTATATATATATATTTATATATATGTATATTTATGTATATTTATATATATTTATATATATACTTATTAATATATATATATATATATATATATATATTTATTAATATATACATATTTATCTATTTAAATATATATATACATATATTTAGACATATCTCTATTAATATATATATATATATATATATATATATATATATATATATATATATATATGAGAGAGAGAGAGAGAGAGAGAGAGAGAGAGAGAGAGAAAACACACGTACGTGTGACCAAGTGCCGAGTGTATATCCGTTCTACTGACACATATCCTCTTCCTCGTCCTCCTCCTATTCCTGTGGGTCACTACGAAAGTGCATGATAAGGAAGGGAAAAGATCGCCGGAAAAGATTGGACGAAGAGGAAGCCTAAGACCGAGTAGGAGAACGAAAAAAGGACGAAAGTAGCAATGAAAATGAGAATTTCACTCGTTGCAGTGATGATATTGATGCAAAATGAAAACAACAACAACAACAACAAGAGCAATGTCCTTTGTCACGATAAACAGCAATATTGAAACTGTAATCTAGAATAAGAATATTGACAGTAAGAATATGATAAGTACATCAAAAGCAAATGAATAAGTAAAAGACCAATAATTCTGCAAATGAGAGAACGCCAAAGATAAAGAAAATATATAATTAAGAAATAAAACAAGGTACGGATGAGGGAGATGACTGAGAAAGGGATAAGAAAACGGAAAAAGAAAATTGAGAGAGAAAAGAAAACAAAATAATGAATTTCACTGAATAAGAACTGACCGGTTATATGTTCGTATCCCTCTGCCACATTATCAATTCGCAACAGCAAATACTATGAAATGTGTACGTGTGCGTATGTGTGCGCGTGTGCGTATGTGTGCGCGTGTGCGTATGTGTGCGCGTGTGCGTATGTGTGCGCGTGTGCGTATGTGTGCGCGTGTGCGTATGTGTGTGCGTGTGCGTATGTGTGCGCGTGTGCGTATGTATGTACGTGTGCGTATGTGTGTACGTGTGCGTATGTGTGTGCGTGTGCGTATGTGTGTACGTGTGCGTATGTGTGTGCGTGTGCGTATGTGTGTGCGTGTGCGTATGTGTGTGCGTGTGCGTATGTGTGTGCGTGTGCGTATGTGTGTGCGTGTGCGTATGTGTGTGCGTGTGCGTATGTGTGTGCGTGTGCGTATGTGTGCGTGTGCGTATGTGTGTGCGTGTGCGTATGTGTGTGCGTGTGCGTATGTGTGTGCGTGTGCGTATGTGTGTACGTGTGCGTATGTGTGTACGTGTGCGTATGTGTGTACGTGTGCGTATGTGTGTACGTGTGCGTATGTGTGTACGTGTGCGTATGTGTGTGCATGTGCGTATGTGTGTGCATGGGCGTATGTGTGTGCATGTGCGTATGTGTGTGCGTGTGCGTATGCGTGTGCGTATGTATGTGTATGTGCGTATGTGTGCATGTACGTATGTGTGCGTGTGCGTATGTGTGTGCGTGTGCGTATGTGTGTGCGTGTGCGTATGTGTGCGCGTGTGCGTATGTTTGCGCGTGTACGTGTGCGTATGTGTCTTTGTGTGTACGTGTGCGTATGTGTCTTTGTGTGTGTGTGTGTGTGTACGTGTACATGTACGTGTACATGTACGTGTACGTATACGTGTACGTTTTTCAGTACGGAATAAGAGCTAAGCTAAGCTATATCTAAATTATCCAACAACTTTTTAAACTGATGCACATCTTTGACACACACCACGTCATGTGCAAGATTGTGCCATGTTTCTATACTTGTGTTCGGAAAACTGAACTGTATAATATCCTTACCAGCCTCTTCCCACCGTCTCCTCTCGTCCTTCCTGTGTTCAAAATTATAAATTCATCTCTATCTAAATCCTCTCTTCATGTAACACAACTGACCAGCATAATCACCCTTTTTTTCCTTCTTTTATTATTTTCTGTAGTCTATCTTCGTAGTCCATTACCTCTTAAAGTAGATGTCCATTTTGTGACTAATCTTTACACTCTACATCCCTTTTTAAGTGTGTGTGAGTACGCGTGTACCCATGCATCTATACATCTATACACGCATGCATACATTAATCTACGAAAACATCTATACCTCCTAAAAAAAAAACCAGGCGAGATTAACACAACATAAAAAAAAAAAAAAAAACAGGTCACACCCAGGAGCGACACCCACGTGAAAGACTACCGCATGGAGTGACCGCGAGAAAGTTTCGCTCTGCGGTTTGTATTGGTGAGATGAACGTCATTGGCTGCTGATGAATTGGACCGAGATACTGTGTAGGGAGGGTGGGAGGAGGAATAAGGGAGGAATAAGGGAGGGAGGAGGGAGGGAGGGAAGGGGAAGAGTAATTGAGTGAGAGGGAGGGAGGGAGGGAAGGAGGGAGGGAGGGAGGGAGGGAGAGGGAGGGAGGGAGGGAGAGGGAGAGAGAGGGCGAGAGAGAGAGAGAGAGAGAGAGAGAGAGGGGGAGAGGGAGAGGGAGAGAGAGAGAGAGAGAGAGAGAGAGAGGGAGAGGTAGAGAGAGAGAGAGAGAGAGAGAGAGAGAGAGAGAGGGAGAGGTAGAGAGAGGGAGAGGTAGAGAGAGGGAGAGGTAGAGAGAGGGAGAGGTAGGGAGGGAGAGAGAGAGAGGGAGAGGAAGGGAGAGAGAGAGAGAGAGGGAGAGGTAGGGAGAGAGAGAGAGAGAGGGAGAGGTAGGGAGAGAGAGAGAGAGAGGGAGAGGTAGGGAGAGAGAGAGAGAGAGGGAGAGGTAGGGAGAGAGAGAGAGAGAGGGAGAGGTAGGGAGAGAGAGAGAGAGGGAGAGGTAGGGAGAGAGAGAGAGAGAGAGAGAGAGAGAGAGAGAGAGAGAGAGAGAGAGAGAGAGAGAGAGAGAGAGAGAGAGAGAGAGAGAGAGAGAGAGAGAGAGAGAGAGAGAATGAGAGAGAGCGAGAGAGAGAGCGAGAGAGAGAATGAGAGAGAGAGCGAGAGAGAGAGAATGAGAGCGAGAGAGAGAGAATGAGAGCGAGAGAGAGAGAATGAGAGCGAGGGAGAGAGAGAGAGAGAGAGAGAGAGAGAGAGAGAGAGAGAGAGAGAGAGAGAGAGAGAGAGAGAGAGAGCGAGAGAGAGAGAGAGAGCGAGAGAGAGCGAGAGAGAGCGAGAGAGAGCGAGAGAGAGCGAGAGAGAGAGAGAGAGAGCGAGAGAGAGCGAGAGAGAGCGAGAGAGAGATAAATAGATAGAAAGAGAGAGAGAGAGCACTCGATCACTATCCTATTCACTTCCACCCCAATGTCTCCAACAGCGAACCCTCTTCACAAAGCACGCCATGACCGGCACCTTCGTTCTCATAAGCGGCTGTCTTTGATCTCCGCACAAAAGGTCTTTACGACACTCTTCCCTCTAGGACTATTTTTATTTAAATTATACCTACACAGTCTTAACGCCGACACTGCTCAACGAAGCCGTAGAGTTAAATGGACTACTTACGATACTGGCACATACTTCGTAAGCTTACTAGCCTTTGCACGCATGTCATTTAGAATTTCAAGGTAGACTAATTCTGACTTCTGATGTACGTGTACGTGTACGTGTACGTGTACATGTACACGTACACATACTACACATACATATACAGATGCTACACACACACACACCCACACACACATTTACACACTTCCACACACACTTACACTTATACTTACACTTACATACACACACACACACACACTTACGCTTACACTTCCACACACACATACTTACACTTATACTTACACACACACATACTTACACTTACACTTATACTTACACACACATACTTACACTTACTCTTATACTTACACACACATACTTACACTTATTCTTACACACACACACACACACTTACACTTATACTTACACACATACTAACATATATTATATATTATATATGTATATATATTGTATATGTATATATCATATATTAAACATATATATTATATATACATATATATACATATACACATATATATGCATACATATATACACATGACACAATAACGTACACACAAAAATGAAAAGGAAAATTACTTACTGTGGCCGTTTGCCTTTTCATGTATATACATATACGTTTATATATATATATATATATATATATATATATATATATATATATATATATATATATTTATATATATATTTATATATATATATATTTATATATATATTTATATATATATTTATATATATACATATATATACATATACATACACATATACATACATATAAATACATATATATATATACATACATATAAACATATACTTATATAAACATACATGTATATACACATACATACATATACGTATATACACATACACATATACGTATATACACATACACATATACATATACATATATACACATACACATACATACATTATATATATATGTATGTATATGTGTATGTGTATATACGTATACGTATATATATATATATATATATATATATATATACGTATATACACATACATACATATTCGTATATACATATACACATATACATGTATATACATATATATACATATACATACATATATATATATATGCATATAAATACATATATATGCATATAAATACATATATATATATATATATATGCATATACATTTATATATACACATTCATAACCATATAAATATACATACATATATACACATACATACACAATATATATACACATACATACACAATATATAAATACACACACATACACATACATACACATTATATAAATACACACACATACACATACATGCACAATAATAAATACACACATATACCCATACATGCACAATATATAAATACACACATATACGCATACATACACAATATATAAATACACACACATACGCATACATACACAATATATAAATACACACATACGCATACATACACAATATATAAATACACACACATACACAATATATAAATACACACACATACACATACATACACAATATATAAATACACACAAATATATATTTATATTTATACATATATATGTATATATATGTAAAGAAAAATACCTCACTTACTTTCCAACTTGTAAACCCTGTAAAAAGGATAATCTCCTAACGTCCTTACCCACCTGTTTCAGGGTCGTTAATTCCCATACCTGCGCCCATGACCTTGAAAAGACTAACAGGTGACGCGGTCTAACGTAACGGGAACGAGGGACAAGGGCAGGTACCACGGGACAGTGACAAATAGCACTTCTTTTGTTCTTTGACCTTCTAACGTCCGTGGAGCCGAGAAGATATATATATATTTTTTTTATTTTTTTTTTTAACCCGGGAGCAAAGTAGATACGATGCACTTTGATCCCCTCCCCCATCTCCCCCCAAACACACATTTCTTGGACCTTCCTCGCCTGCTTTCCGAAACGATCGATAGAATCAAATCTCCGAGAATTCAAGTCATCTCGCGGAATTCACGAAGACGGCGGGAAAAAAAGGGTGTGTCTACAGTCAGATTCGGAAATGTAATACCGCCGACGCGTGTGCTCTAACGGGGTCGGAATCGGCGAACAACAACCTAACGGACCCGCCCGAGGCAGAGCGCATGGGGCGGCCCGGAGACACGTCGCCAGGCGCTTGGGCGAGGCAGAGAGCACAGGCCTCGGGGCTGAGCTTTCCCTGTTTTAAGCTTTATGGGAAAAGGTGCTATTTTTTAAAAATAAATCTCCAGCTATTTTTATTACTCGTGGTGTGATGAAATGTATATTCGTTTTTTAGTTTCGGGGTATAATGTCGTTATTCTCGGTGAGGAGAAAAATGTTTTATGAATTATGGTGATTTCAACGCAGGAGGTATCTAATTGACAACCAAAGGGGATTAGCAAGCTGCTGTCACAGTTAAAAGGGGAAACGGCTAAAAAACGGAGGAAATTAGGTTAATCCTTGAGATCACGAGGTTATAATCCTAAGGAGATCACTGGGTCAAATCTTTTTTGAACAGGTCTTGGGGTTAATTTGCGATGGATTGTACTTGGGTCAAATCATTTCCGCCCTTGTGGTCTCACAGTAAGCAATGCCTCACAAACCCTGGAAATCTTCGACGGTAACAGTAACAGCCTGTAACGACAGTGACTATTATATCGTAATTCATATCGAACGAGCTTGGAAAGGAGGGAACAAAAAAAAAACATTCAAAAGCGGACGGGAGCGACGTCTTTCGTCAAATGATTTGAAATATAACGACAACTGTGACAGATTTTACGTGTCCTAGATTTTGAAAGATTTATAAAAGGAGAGAGTCAGAAAACAGTATGTTCCCCAGTGCACATTTCGCAGGAGGCCGGGGAGAAAAAAATATGACGTCACACCAGCGTCCGCGATATCAATCAATCTTTATCTTAGATTCAAGATTTACGTCTAAGTCTTTAGTTTCACTTCAGGATCTTGGTTTACTCTAGTTTCAGAGTAAGATCCACATGATTTTGACCCGGAAAGAGAAATTTCGAGGGAAGGGTGGCCTGAACTTTGACACAGCTGACGGTCATAAAATGTGCTTCCGGCGCCAAATGAACGTGCTGCCATACGGTCGTCATGCCAAGAACAGATTAGCCTATGGGTCGAGTTGTAAATATATATATAACGACGCAGATTTTTCGTGAGCAGATCATCAAGACTAAGTGTTTTGGGTACTAAAAATTATGAAAAACACCGTCCCCTGAAAACATGAGAATACAGACCTTCCTTAAAGTACAATCTATTCCTTAAAGGAAATTCAATCTGCATACGAAATGATGCACATACGAGCCACTGATGTTCTCCGACCTAAATAACTAATAAGAAAATATCTGCGAGTTTATACAGCCTTTTTCATAACCATATAATAAAGAAACAGGAAATTAATTTAAGGAGATGTGAATATCCGCTCGTGTGTGGTCTTTATGCTAATTAGTTCGTCCGTTACTATGGTTACGCGTATTAACCCTTATATGGGCAAGGTCTGACGCGCCTTTGGTAACAGTTGTTGAGTTAGGCGAGGGTGATTTCGTTAAGGTCTGTCAAAGCACGTAAGGGTCATAATTCACACAAAAAACATTTTCTCGAGGCATATGTATACTTATATATACAGTACAATGGAACTCGCTCTGTTTGGATGTAAATGTACTTCAAACTTTTTTTTTTCCTTTTGGCAATATATCGGGAAAATTATCTAACGTAACCAAGATGAGACACATAATAATAAACACACTCAAACAATTAGCCAATTAAGATGTACTTTACGAAATACAAAACCATTTTTGTTTTACTTAGACAATGGTTCAAAGGTGAACAAAGAACAACATTCGCGTGGAAGTTGATTATTTGCTCGTGTCAGAAGGGAAAACGGGTCAGGGAGGGTGGAGGTGGGGTGGGGGACATGGAGAAAAGGGGGGGGGGGGATTTCGTGACCTTCCTGACCTACAAACAGGTGAGGAATAGCAAGGTCAACTGTAATGATCTTTGAACTGGTATCAGAGGTGCCTATAAGGGCATTAGTGCTTTGGCGGGAAGGTCGAGGGTACAAAATGATTTTGTAAAATACAATAGCTTTACAAATACTCTGATATTTTGAAGCTTGGGAAAGAAAAAAAGGGGAGAAGTGTGGAGATGAAGAAAATGCGAATAACGATTTTTTTTTTTTAATGAAGCATTTTAAGGGAGAGAGAGAGAGGGAGAGGGGAGAGGAAGAGGGAGAGAGAGAGAGAAATGCAGAGGCGCAGAAAACAACACTCAAATGAAAAAGCAATCAATCGACCGCATGAAAGGGGGAGGAGCTGACGAAGTAAAATCTCCAGCGAACTAACCTGACTGCAGGTTCCTACCCCCCTCCCTCCCTCCCTCCCTCCCTCCCCCAACGGCCTCACGATTCCTAAACAAAACCCATCTTTGCAACAAACGTCCTACTGCACTTAGCATCTTTTTGCACAGTAGAAAGGTTCTATTTAAACGCTGTACTTTACAGAGTTTTATTACACAACAGAAAGGTTTCACTTTAACGTTAAAGGAAGTCTTATACAACCGCGTAATAATGTTCATTTCAGTATAATTAACCTACTCATGTAACATAAGCCGAAACTGCACAGGAAATACTTATTATTGTGCAAATGCAATAATGGCAGCCTCTTCAATCTCCGTGCAGCGTGGGAGAACGATAGTACTATAAGAGGTTATTAGGCATCACATTTTAGGCATAAAATAGAGCTAGATGGATGTCCAATTTTACGTTATTACGAACATGTAGCCTACACGCACACACACGCACACACACGCACACACACACACGTACATGTACATGTACGCACACATACAATAAAGGAAAAAATAAGTGTTTGTGTTTAGACAGGAGAGGGAGAAAGAGAGGGAATAGAGACAGATAGGGATAGACTGATAGATAGATAGATAGATAGATAGATAGAGAGATAGAGAGAGGAGAGAGACAAAACAAAAAAAAAACAATAAAGAAAGAAAAACGCAAAGAAAGAGTAAAACCTACAAATAAAATTAGAAAAAGAGAAGAGAAAGAACTCAGACAAAAACAAATTCACGGAGCAGCAAAAGAGAGAGAAAGAGAGAGAGAGAGAAGACTCACGACCTAATATGCTTGCCCTGTCTCATCAGTTCAGCCTCGCCAAAGTAAGATTGATGTCCGCAAACAGTGTCTCAGAAGCCGGTTAAACAGAGGTGTCTTTTGCGGTTTCATCAAAGCAAACAAGGATTTTGCTTTTAAAGGATCTATGAAGAACGGGTGATTTTTTTTTTTCTGAGGCTTTTATATTTGTCTTTGAATGCCGGGAAAATGATATGCATATACGCAAACAATGGATATATAAATACAGACTCCTGTACACGCACACACGCACGCACACACACACACACACGTAAACACACACACACACACACACGTAAACACACACACACACACGTAAACACACACACACACACACACGTAAACACACAAACACACACACACACAAACACACACACACACACACACAAACACACACACACAAACACACACACACAAACACAAACACACACACACAAACACAAACACAAACACACACACAGACACACACACGTAAACACACAGACACACACACGTAAACACACACACACACCCTCACACACACGTAATTACACACACACACCCTCACACACACGTAAACACACACACCCTCACACACGTAAACACACACACCCTCACACACGTAAACACACACACACACACCCTCACACACACGTAAACACACACACACACCCTCACACACGTAAACATACACACACACCCTCGCACACACGTAAACACATACACACACCCTCACACACACGTAAACACATACACACACCCTCACACACACGTAAACACACACACACACCCTCACACACAAGTAAACAAACACGTAAACACACACACCCTCACACACACACGTAAACACACACACAATCACACATACACACACCCTCACACACACGTAAACACACACACACACCCTCACACACAAGTAAACAAACACCCTCACACGTAAACACACACACACACACACACACACACGTAAACACACACACAATCACACACAATCTGACCCACTGTAGCGCTGTGAGTGAGCCACCGCAACACCGGGGCACCTAACCATGGAAACCACCCGCGGTTGACGCATAACAAGAGATGGGAAGGGGGGGGGGGGCGACTTTGGGGGGAGATGAAAATGAATAGTGGTGAGGGGGGGAGAGAGGGGGGTAATGGTGGTGGTGATGGTGAAGGGGGGATTGGTGGTGGTGATGGTGAAGGAGGGGGAGGGAGGTTGATGGTGATGGTGAAGGGGGTGGTTGTGGTGATAGTGGTGGTGAAGGGGGGGGATTGGTGACGGTGGTGAAGGGGAGGGAGGGAGGTTGGTGGTGATGGTGAAGGGGAGGGAGGGAGGTTGGTGGTGATGGTGATGGTGAAGGGGGGGATTGGTGGTGATGGTGAAGGGGGGGATTGGTGGTGATGGTGAAGGGGGGATTGGTGGTGATGGTGAAGGGGGTGAGGGAGGTAATGCTGGTGGTGAGGAGGGTAGAGGAGGGGGTGAGGGGGTTGGTAGTGGTGGTGACGATATGATAATTATAATAGTGATAATAGTAATGAACTGTAATAATATATAATAATGATCATTATGAATGATTGATGACGATAATTGTATACTTTGCTGCATATTAATCTCTACCACCTCCCTCTTTCCTCGAAAACGTACCATGATTTTATTAGCTAATTATTCACTTTATTTGATCGATTGCATTATTGGCTAATTCCAACTTCTCAGTCGGAATGGCTTGAATAATGTATTTAAAGTTTTTCAGCCCCTTGGGAAATCTCTGTTGATTAACCATATTTCTCTGAGTACGATCTCTGTATTCTCTCTTCTCTCTTATTCTCCTTTACTATATTTCTATCATTCTCTCCTTCTCTCACTCGTATACGTACCTCTGTTTCCACCCCCTCTTCCCTTTTCATCCGTATTTTACTTCTATGTTTAATACTTTCTCTATCTCTCTCTAAACCCATATATTTTTTTCCGGCCTATTCATTGCAGACTATTCACATGCATGTAGGTATGGATGTATGTATAAATGAATGCACACGTGTGTATGTGCGTACGAGTGAATCACCCGCCTCTGAAGATCGCCAGGGAGCAGTTACCTAATCTCGACGCAGATGTCCGCTATCTGTGTCACCATCCGGCTGTCATCATTCATAACGGATTCCTTGAAGCTCCACGCATAAAAATAACGCCTCGGGGGTTTCTCGCAAGCTGTTCAAATCTCCTGCAAGCTTCGATAACATGATCCAGTTGTAAACTCGCGTGCTCTGTTATGAAAACGTAATTATCATTCAAGGCAATCTGGCGCCCATCTGCTCGAAATGTGTATGAGCGGGAGTTAAAGACCGCTGCCCTTGATTTCGTAACTAGTCTACTTCGAACGATTTTTTAAAACTTGAGAATTTTTATTTATATCTTACTTCGAAGCTGTCGTACGAATTAGATCAAATTTGGAGAAAATATGAAGCGTGGGTAACGAAGAGTAACAAAAAAGAAAAGAAAAAAAAGCGAGGAAAAGAGATACACCATAAAGCCAGAAAATATAAGGATCCCCACAGAAAAGAGACCAAAGATGCAATAAACAAAAGTCAATACAACGAAGAACACGAAAAACGCCCAAATCCGACAGAAGGGAAACCAAGACGCTGTGATGCTCTCCTCCAGAATTTATGGTCCGCTGAAGTAGGTTTGTGTCCCAGAACGCAGACTCACGCAAGGCGATCTGCCGCTGGTGTTATTATGGTGTGTTGTGGCCATACAATGATCATCGCCAGCCTCTGCCCACACCTCAACCCTCGCATGCTTAACATACATTCCTTTGACAGTGAAACTACTAACACACATACATCAATAATGAAACGAGGGTGAATTTGCTCGGTGGAACGTGTTTAATGGTTTCTCTACTGGATAACCCAAGGCGCAAACTTTAATAATTAAGAGGCTTTGTGTCTGGACTCGAAGCCGAATTGGAAAAAAAAAAACATAAGCGTAAATTTAGATAATCAAAAATATATAAAGGACTAGCAAAGGTTAAAAAAAAAACATGAAGTAAAACATATAACACTCTTAAAGCCAAATATTCATTCTGTATATTCAGACATCAACAATATACAAGTAGTTATCCAAATCAGGTTTCGCAAGCCATACAGATTCCAAAAAAAACAATATTTAGTAGTCACTGTCAGTCCATAATTTTGACTAAACCTAATGCCAAATAACAGAGAATTGTAAAACAAACAACGTAAAAAATTAAGTAACCCTTGATTTAAACAAGCAAACATCGAATACAAAGCAGGTGGAGAGAGGCGTAGCGGAAAGGAACAAACCTGAAGTCTTTAGATAGAAAAAAAAACATTATTAGTTAAAGCAAGCAGGAACTGAACAGCAGGGGATATCGTATATATAAGAGGAGAAGGTTCGAAAGAAAGGTAATTTAGGGCAAATTTACCAGCGAAAATGAAAACGAAGAAAAAAGGAAAAAGAAAAAGGCAAGACGTTAAATAATCATGCGAAAAAAAAAAATACCGCTAGATGATTCAAGATTATTTTTCTCTTCTTTACATACAAGCTGCCACTCACAAAACTTAAATATTTTTAATAGTGCCAAAAGTAGGGTTTTTTTTTTAAGTTCTTCAAGATATTATTACAAACGCATGACATTAATATTGTAACACATATTGATACAAGCCTCAATACAAAGCTATTTATCATTTGCATGCCAAGATCACCATGCATGTGACGTTGCAGTGATGACAATCATTTTAATGCTGGGAGGAACAATCATGATGCATTGACAATAGCAATACAGGTTCTGCCTTGCAACCTACAGCATCACAAGTTCTAACAGATGGGATGATAAGTAATAAAGGTGAGTATATATTGATACAAGACAGGGGAAATACGTGTGTGAAAGCAAAGAGAGAGAGAGAGAGAGAGAGAGAGAGAGAGAGAGAGAGAGAGAGAGAGAGAGAGAGAGAGAGAGAGAGAGAGAGAGAGAGAGAGAGAGAGAGAGACGGAGACGGAGAGAGACGGAGAGAGACGGAGAGAGACGGAGAGAGACGGAGAGAGACGGAGAGAGACGGAGAGAGACGGAGAGAGACGGAGAGAGACGGAGAGAGACGGAGAGACGGAGAGAAAGAGAAAAACAGACAGACCGACAGCGAATAGGAGAAAGAAAGAGAACAATAAACGATGCAAATGAACAAAAACACGAGACGGCGCCAGCGTGAATCTCATCGACGCGGCCGAACCGATGACAATTTCACCGTCGGTTGGGCATAAGAGCCGAATAACCGGCATGTGCTATATAAAGACCATTTATTTCCCTAAGCCGTAGGGACGCCAGCTGACAAATAGCCGTGTTATTTTTCCCCCTGTCAGAATTCGTTTTTTTTCCTTCTCTCTCTCTCTATTTTGTGGAGATTTTAAGATGAGGGACGATCGGCGAAGTTAAAATAAGAGTCCTCATTTTTTATCCAAGCCGAGAAGACGAAGCTGTGGATGGAAGATGGAGCCAAAGGGGGAAGAATACGATGGGAAATTCCACCACTGACGAAAGCAATGGGAATCAAGAAAAAAATATGGGAAAAAACACACATCATGATAGGCGGTTCCTCCCCCATGGAGAACTGGGAATGTCCCAGATTCTCGCGAGATGGTAATTGAATGCACGAGAGATGGAGAGAACGATTCCGTGGGAACTGGTTAGCCCAAACAAACAAACCCAAGACAACCTCCATTCAAAGTAAATACAACGCGGCAAGAATGGGTAGGAACACCTCGAGAGTGACTCATCGAAAAAAAGGTGTCTGTAGGTCATGGCTCTAGTCACGTGACTCGGCATACACCTGTCCATGCTGACCGCAGGTGCCTCACGAATTTTAATTAGAGCGGAGAAGGTACGATTTGATGACCGCAGCCGATGATTTTATTGTTTCGCATTTCCTTGGGTTCGATACGGTAGTAAATGATGCTTCACTTTACTGCCGTGACCGTAGATAAAGCAGACTTAGTGAGTGGCATTTACAGTTAAGAATCTCGGGAAGTACGTACAGAGAAATAGTAAAAAAAAATATTTCTACAGTTTGTGAATTATTATGGATATTGTTTGGTCTGTGCTGGCAGAAGGTAAACATCTAGAAGACACCATTAGCTACCCTTTTATTGGGGCTTTTCTCCAGTGCTTATTACTGGCATCCACCACGTCCATTTCAGCAACTTCAACCGATTCCTTATTTAATGACAAATCGCCAGAAAGGTCTACGGCTCCATCTTGCCTGAATACACGTGAATGAACTATCACTTTTCCGTCTCTCAGTTCCATGCAGTTACTGGCTATAAACGTAAAATCAAGAACAAAAACGATCCAGACTTTCGCACCGGCGGCAGTCATCCCGCCGACGACCCCATTTGCGCCGACGACCATTAGCGGCGCAAACTACCGCCGTGTGGTCGTGCCTTCCTAACTGTCGGCTCCACGATTCTGTTAGCTGGTTCCCTGTTGCTCTACACTTCTTACTGCTTTGTTTTAGTTGTTGTTTACATAATTTTGAGAGGGGGTTTTGAGGATTTACCTTTCCCAGAAATGACAAATGTTGTTTTACAAGAACAAGATCGCTTGTGTGTTCCATACATCTTAAAACCCCAATCCTAATCGTAAAGACTGACCTTTGCTAACTGCCAGCAATTCATTAACTACCATTCACCACGTTAATTAGCTACCTTCATAACATTTAACCGCATTTACTTACCGAATCCTCTTCCTTCCCTGTCAGTCGCGGTGATCTCTTCCAGTGGCAACGCTGACACCGTAGCAAGGCACAGTGCCACGCACAGTGCAATTCCCTGCATTTTACCAAAGTTCCGAACTTCAACGTCTCAAGGAAAAATCTGTAAATCAGGGAAATTCACTGCGAGTCCTTCACGGAAACGACCGAACTGCACCTCCGACGGGAAACCGCTGGTTCGCAGCAGCCGTGTCGCGCGAGCACAGGCGAGCGGAGGAAGCGAGAGGTCGTTGTGTCTCGCCCAGCGCTTCCACACCGAGTGAGGCCCCAGGGATTCCGCCGCAGAAGGCAAAGTCGGTCGCAGCGTCTCGCAGAAGCCACCCGCGAGAGAGAAACGAGAGGCTTCCAAACCCCCTAAGATGGCTCCTAACCGCGGTTTCCCCCCACCCCCTCCTTGATTTGTCAACGACTGGTCTTGACGCCGGGCCGTTATCGGAAGAGAATGTTCCAGTGCGTGGAAAAGGCTTGATCCTAGACGATTTTTTTTTTAGTTTATTTTCGCTTCTCTAAGTAAAGGAAAACTCGCGTATGCGACACATACCGTCAAGCAAGATCTAACAACCCTCTAGGTGGCAACAGCAGGCTGACCGTGCTGGAAACGCGGCTCAGTTGACGAAGGGGAAGGGAGGGGGAGGGTTGAGGAGGAGGGGGTCAGGGAGTAGGTAGTAGGGGGTGCACCATATTTTCCGTCCTCGATAAAATGTTTGACGTCATTATCTCATACGCTACCTTTCCTGATGCGTGTTGCAAGAAAGTGTTACCATACATTTATCTATGCTAATGTGTAGGCAAGAACAGCAGGCCTATTGCGTACAGATAACAACGATCTCTATCTTCTCGAAAACAGAATGCTAATGAATTTACCGCATGTAAGAATATCTGGGTGCATTACGTGAATTTGCATGTAACGATGAGCTGGTAAGCATGTAACTGTATTTTCTGGTTTTGAGATATTTAGTCGCTTCTTGAGTCAGATCAGATAAGCACGACCTAATTAGATATTTGCTTTCAAAATTTTGTGCCCAAACCATTATGTATAAAAGGTAGATGTAGTAGTAGATAGGAGCAAAAACTGGTGAGGGGCAAGATATTTAGCCCAAAAATAAGGCCGACGAATGAGGGGGAAAAGGAAAATAATGATAGAGTAATTACAGCAGTAGGAAATAAAGAAAATAACTGATACCTATACCCTACTAAGACGAAAGCGAAAAGAAACACAAAATACGAGGACGATAACGATTGAGAAAAAATAAAACGAAATACGGACCGGAAGAAAAATGCTAGAAAAGTTAACACGAGAAACTAGCCTTCCATATCGGCTTTTTCTTCACTTGGACCACTTTCAAAAATTCTCTTTACGTCTCTTTTCTGCTGTTAAAGTTACTCGTACCACTGATAACTTTAATTCCAATAATATTGCGGTTGCGCTCAATTCCGTCCTTACAATATATATTTTTTTCTATCATGAATTTTTATTTCTGCTTTTTTTTTTTTCTCCTATTCTTTCTTTTCCTTGCTGAACTTCTCTCTTTATCTCTGTTTATTTTCATTTTCATTTTCCCGTTTTCTCTTCACCCCCTTTTCGTTTTCTACCTTTACTGTTTTTGTTTGTTTTCTTTTATTTTTCTCCTTTTTTACTATTACCTCTCTCCTCTCGGTTTCCCTCTTTCTATTTTCCTCTCGTCTCATTATTTACCTCTCTCCTCTTATTACCTTTCCTCTCCTTTCATCCTCCCCCCCCCCCACTCCTTATTCTTATTCCTTATTCCTTTTCCCCTTATTTCTATTACTTTTCCTCTCCTTTCCTATCATAATTTCCTCTCCTCTCCTATTACTTTTCCTCTCCATCATTTCCACCCATTCCCCATTTCCTCTTCCTTGTTCTTCCGCCCCAACTTCGAAGGACAGTATCACATTTGGCTATTCATGAATATACAAACTATGCATTTATTCGTCTAATCACCCATGTGTTTATTCATCAGCCAGTGTACTCGAAACATAGGGAAGTGTATTGCCGTGTGAAATACATCTACATTTAGGAGAATTTAGATGATCAGGAAAAAAATAAGAAAGACAATCATAGCCTGGGAAGTAAAATAATAATAATAACAATAATAATAATTATAATAATAATAATAATGAATAAAAATAGTAACAAATGGTTGGTAAACTTAATGTAGGCTGGTAAGCTGTATGAAAATAATCTTCTATAAAGAAAGTATTGGCAAGTAGGTTAGTATGTAATACAAAAAAAAAGTCTTATCATAGAGCTTGGAGAATGTAGGCAAGCGGAAAAATGTGACAAGTTGGTTAAGCAGAAAATTATTTTGCATAGCATGGAGATCGTTGCTAAATAGAAAAACATAACAGAAGAGTGGATAAAAAAATAAAATTATCGTATATAGCATGAAGCAGAATAATAATTTAAAAAAATGGTAAGCAATATGAAAATTAACACATAAAGAGTGACAAGCAGATTATTAAGGAATACAAAAAGTCGTATCATATCGCTCAGAGAATGTAGGCAAGCAAAAAAGTGACAAATAAGTTAATGAGCACCACAAACAAAAATATATCATATAGCTTGGAGAATGTAGGCAAACTAGAAAAGTATTAAGAAGGTTGATATACATGTTTATAGCTTGGAAATTGTAACCTAGCAGAGAGAAGCGACAAAAGGGATTGGCAGATAAAAAAGAAAAGAAAGAAAGAAAGAAAGAAAAAAAAAAAAAACGCTGGTAAACAATGTGAAAATGAACAGGTACAAAAGTTACAAGCAAGCATTAAAAAATGAATGTAGGAAAGAAGTTGGTAAGCATTATGTACATGGAGAATATAACCAAACATAAAAAAATCGACAAGTTGGTTGTTAAGCAGTATAAAAAAAAAACTTTCATATACTCTGGATAATATGAAGTGAATCAGAAAAGCGACGAAATGATGGTAAACAGTATGTACACTGAAACTTGAAGCCAAACGAGAAGGCAAAAATTACGTTGGTGCGCAAGAATGGAAACTGTTTTAAAAGATATGCGAAGTAAATAATACGAAGAAAACGAAGTAAATCAAAAAAGAAAAAGAAAAAAATATGTTGAATTTTAACGGAATAAGTGATCATACAATGTTGTTTGCTGGTATCAGTTAATCTTGATATTTATTGTGGTTGTCAACGTGTTGTTTGTTATTGTCGGGATAATGATGGCATTAGCAACAGTAGTATTAATAATTTTCTTAAACTCTTATTGCCTTTATATATATACATATATATATATATGTGTGTGTGTGTGCGTGCGTATATAATGTATATATATATATATATATATTCTAACTATACCATTACTATCACCATTATCTCATCTATATAGTCTTTTTAGTCTTATCCTTCAAGTCATTAAAACTCATTGCTTTCGTCATCGTTGTGATTATTATTGTTATCGGTATCACAGTCATTACCACATTATTGTCCTAATTACAATTGCTTTCAGTATCACGGCCATTACCATCATCACTGTTATTGTAACTCTTATATATTTAATCTTTCGAGGTTATCTGAGTTCTAGGCCGAACGTCAGGTGTCTCGCGTCCGAGTTTGTCATTAATTTTCGCATCAGCCCAGTTCTAATTTGGCAAAGAATTATCTTTTAAATAAGCCTTGCTGCTCGATCTAATTCTGCAGATGTGTAATATGGGTCACGCGTATTTACATATTCGATGGATGGCGCCTGGTTAAGTGCTTCCTAAGGTGACGGGGTAATTTTTTTTTCCGGAGTGAAATAGATCAACTCCATGTAAAGATTTGTTAATTATTTGTTAGGTTATATTACATCGAACGACATACATAACACACACACGCACGCACACATACACACGAACACACACTCGCACGCACACACGCACGCGCGCGCTTACACACACACACATACATACACACACACACACACACACACACACACACACACACACACACACATACACACACAATCACACACTAAGCGCAGGGAAGCAGCCGAAGATGCTGATGGTTTAAACGAAGCCTCCCTCGAGACAACTCCCCAGCGGCCGCAAGCTTCCCCGAATGAGCTCGAGACCGCAAGAGTTCGTGGCGAGTGGCATTTGCTTGCCTGCTCTCCAGGGTGTGTGGGTCGTGCGGGATTTTGGGATGAGGAAAGGGCGGTGCTGGTGAACTCTGCACGTACATCTTTACGCACACGCATGTACGCACGAACGCAAGTTCGTAAACACGCACACACGCACACACACACGCAAACACGCACGCACGCATGCAAACACAGACACACACACACACACACACACACACATCATACACACATCATACACACACACACACACAAACACGCACGCATGCAAACACACACATGTATGTATATATGCAAGGTATTTATATATAGGTAGACCCACTCCATCCTGATGAAAATCCTAGTTGGCAACTTCCGAGTTAAGCCCCGCTCATCACTTTTATTAATTACAAATATTTTGTCTTGGTTTGCTTTAAGATAATCATTTGGCAATTGTTATTACTGAATCATTTTTTAAAAATCCGCTAAAATAACACTGACCAAAAATCGCACAAATTGGCAGAGCTAATGACGTCATCACCTCTATTGAATGAGAGTGAGATACCTAACTATTTGTATAATTTACTCGACATTAGTATAACTACCAGAAGCAAAACCATAATTTCCCCCTTTTATTTGTGATAACGAAGAGTTCATTACCATTAATAACCGTCAGAATACTTAGGAATACTCTTGGGAAAAAGTCAGTTTCATTTGTGGGTTCAATAGCTGAATGGAAGTGGAGCTATCTGTTTATATATACCTTGTATATTTGAATATATACTTACATAAACACAGACACATAGATATACTTTTTGTTTATTTATGTATAGATATATACATATATTTGTGTATATATATATTACATATATATATACATACCACATATAAATACAAATACATTTACACACACACACACACATACACACATACAGACACATATGTGCACATATAAACATGCACGCACACACACACAAAGACACACACACACAAAGACACACACACACATACACATATATATATTCACATAAAAACATATGCACACACACACACACACTCACACACATTTGTGTATATATACGCATACACACATATATATACATATGCATATACACATATGTGTATATATACATATATATATACACACATGTATGTATATGTTTATATATATGTATATATATATATATACATATGCATACACACACACAGACTCTCACACAGTTATGTACATATATGTGTGTGTGTGTGTGTGTGTGTGTGTGTGTGTGTGTGTGTGTATGCATAGAACCTATTACATTATTGAATATTTCTATCAATCATCATAGAATAGTTACGTGTTAATCGCGTTTGCCTCTGTGCTAGCGTGCGTGTGTGTATGTACATCTGTGTTTATGTGTGTGCGTGACTATCTCTAAAGGCCAGTTCCAGGTAGATGACCCCCCCCCCCCCCCCCGCCTAAGTGCTAATGACGTCACTCGTTCCCCCTCGTACAGCATTTTGTGGGAGAGTCATTTCCTTTAGGTTCAAATATGGAGTATGCATTATCTACACTTTTCCATTGGTTTTCACTACTGATTTTCGTGAGGGTCAACTTTTATAATATACTTATCGTATGTGAAAGGAGCAAATGACGAAAAAAAAAATCGTTGTTAATACTTTCATAAACAAAAGGACTTTTATAGAAAACAAATCGTATACCTCGGAATATTTGGTATGTTTAGTGTGTTCAGGAAATTTGAAGTTGTTGATAGACTATAATAGGATACTCTTAGTCATACATTCCTCATAGATTTGTGTATGCAAAGTTTAGGCCTAAATGCATTTATTTGAACTTTATCACGTATATCTTATAGAGTTATTTAAAGAAAGTTTAAGAATACATTTATTTTATTTTTTTTCTACATTCTCTTTTTGATGTTGCCTTTTTTATGATTTAAATACGCCCATGAAAGGAATCCTGCAGTAAATCAACAAAAACAAATTGAAAAGCGTCACAATACCATCGGCTGGTATGCACTGCTTTCATTTAACACAAACATAAATCGATACATTGATTAATTAAATAAGGTGAAACAGATAATAGTTGAAAAGAGCATTAACCGAGAATTTGTTTTCAAGTGACTCACATCTTTAAGCAACTCACATCCACAGAATCACTTAATGCCTTAAGTTCATTTAAAATTTTCCTAGATGGAGAATTATCACTACTTCCACAAGTAATCTTTTCTTTTGTAGAGAGCTCTAGTTTTCTTCAATTTTCTATTTCAAGTGATAGCTTTAACTTCGCTTTTCTGGTACGACCTACGCCCAAAATAAAATGACGTCAGGATTCTACGGGTTCATCGTCGATGGGCCGTGGGACAGGATGTTAATGTTATGTGGTTGAGGGTATTCCATATAACAGCCAGAGTCACTGATAATAGGATCCTGTTATGTGGAACAGGATGTTCATGTTAGCCCCCCCCCCCCCCTACAATGCTCTCTCTCTCTCTCTTTCTCTCTCTCTCCATATATATATATATATATATGAATAAATAAATAAAAAACATTTGTATGTATGAATGGATCTGTTTGGTTATTTGTTCGTCTGATGATGATCGCGTTTGAAACGTCACGATTCCATTTCATTTCTAATTGTGAACGATTTCCGTTTCATATATATATATATGTGTGTGTGTGTGTGTGTGTGTGTGTGTGTGTGTGTGTGTGTGTGTGTGTGTGTGTGAGTATATATATGCAAAAGCGTATATATGTATATATATATATGTAAGTATATATATATACAAAAGTATATATATGTATATAAATGCATATATACATATATTTATATATATGTATATATACATATATATAAATATACATACACGTGTGTATGTGTGTACTTATTTGATAGCATTGACTACAAGAGGATTAGAAAAAAAGTTAATGCCTACATTCAATAACTCACATTTGCTAAGATTGTGCAGAAAGTAATAGCAAGACACACATCTAATTAAGAGATGCACATTTGGAAGATTTTATTTTTTCCCAAAGGTATTCCACAGTTGTTGTCTCACTTTTGATATGGTTATATTAACAATCATGATTTGTTTATCGTAATACCATCGATTTTGTGACTCCATCACAACCTAATATCTAGCTATTCTTTCGAAGGGAAACAAACTTTAAATTCGTAATAATGACGGGGCAGAATTCGATTGAAAAAAATATATATATACTGTATACTCATATATATTTAAGGCTTCATAGATGGTGAGATGATATGGATTCGATCGTACATTTTGATAGGTATTTGTAATCTCATCTCCTGCCTGTCACTGTCTCTCCCGACTAGAAATGTTCCGCGTTCTTCATTTCCCGGTATATAACACGGATCACTGGATGCTAACAGGAACTTCTTGAATACCATTCGGAACGTCCGGAATAAACAAACTACCGTCCTAGTTCCGGAGTCTGCACATGGAGGGAAATATATATCAGTCAAAGTTATAAATCATGTGCATTCTTAGGTACGAGGTCATTCACACACATGTATATCCACACTCAAACAGACACATATGTATATAAGCACACACAGTTCATTATTTTTACCAAAATAGGGCCCCGTAATATTAAATCTAGCGCCATATAGTGATCAATTAGCATAGTATGACAACATGAAACGCCATAGCAAGTTATAACGGTTAATGGCTAAAACAAATAAATGTGTAATACATCGAAGTTCCTATATCACTATGGCATTGTGGTGAAAAGGGTATAATGAGTTAACGGTTAGGATAAGTGAACGGAAGAAAGGGAAGAAGAAGAGAAGGAAAAGGGAAGGAGAAGAAGTAAACCACATGAAAAATTAGTAGAGGCGAGGGCTGAAGTCCAAGGCAGGCCTGATCCCTACACTGGGCGTCTCCGTCTCCTAACCCCCCCTCCCCCCACGACAACAAGGAGCAAGGGATGGGGGGGGGGGGGATTAATCGACTTTCATCAGATCAAAATTTGTTGAAAAAAATACAATGTAGTAGGTGAGGCTAAGGTACAGCTGAGAAAAGTGAATGGAATTCTGTCAATTTTCTTCTTCTTTATGGTTTGCGAAGTTCTAGCTTCGCCCGGGCCTTCTAAATATGGCCCGGCCTGTGTTAGCTTTTTACGGCTGTCTCATTGAGTTGTCTGACACTCGGTGCTTACCGTGGCGGCGGGATTGCCAACAGGCGCTCCTGCCGCCATGGGGTAAGCATTTCGCGTAGCCTCTTTTCCAGCACGGCGGCTGTTGTGGGCGGTCCCTGTCTCAGGAATTGTGTATGGTCACAATTTTCTAGGTAGTGGACTAGTGTGGCGTTCGGCTCGCCGCAGTGCTTGCAGCACCTTTCATCGCGTTCGATTGTTGGGATAATCTGCCATGCACAGTGGTAACCTAGGCGCATTCTGTGAAGAATGACTTCGGTACCTTTGTTGCTTACTTCAGAGAGTGCCAGTGGTTCATAGCCTGTGGCGTCTGAGTACCAGCTGGCCGAGGGGGAGGTTCTCGTTTCCTCTCTGTGGAGCTGCCGTAGGAAGGTACGACCGACCAAGGCACACTTCTCCATAAGTAATTTTCGGCTCGGTTTTATCGTCATGGGATTTGGGGGCATATCCCTGCCAGCGACGGCTAGTCTGTCAGCAAGCTCGTTCCCTCTGATGCCGATGTGGCTTGGGACCCAGTTGATGATAATTCTTCTACCCTGAGCAAGAATTCTCTGTGACATTGTGAGAATCGTGGTCAGTAGGTAGATGTTGTCTGTGGGTGAGCTGTGCTGAAGACAGTCAATGGCTGTCCTGGAGTCTGTGTGTATGACCACGAGGCCTTCCCTTAGGGACGCGTGGCCTAGGGCTCCCATGATTGCAACTGCCTCTGCCTGTAACGAGGAGGCGTTGACTGTTACCCTCATGGATCGCGTGGCATCCCTTGCTGCAAAGCCGGCGCCTGCAGTGTGGCTCAAGGGATCGACCGATCCATCCGTGTAGTATGTTCTACTATCCGGAGGAGTGATGGCTGCAATGACCCTGTGGGCTTCTGCCTTTAGGCTAGGCATGGGGTATAGGCTCTTTTTCATTGACAGGCTCATTATGTTGAACTCTATCAGGCTCAGTGCCCACGGCGGGGCTTCGGCAAAGTCGGGGTGGGGGGAGTCCATGCCCTTAGCAAGAAGCTGTTCTTTGAGCTGATGGCGTATCAACACCCTGGCTGTATGAGACAGCCAGGAGTTGTTTGCAACGAGCTCGTTGTCTTGTTCGAGGCATCTGACTAATTTTTGTCTTAGGCTTGTGTTCCTGGGAGCCTGGATGACCTTTGTCAGGAATTGTGTTGCCATTAGATCGATTCGTGAGTCCATGGGGAGAAGGTTTGCCTCCATCAGGAGGTTGTGGACCTTCGTCCACCTCGGGGCACCCAGAATGATCCTGGCAGCTTCATTTTGGAATGTTTCTAATTTGTCTGTGTCTGTCAATTTAAGCCAAAAAAGTTCACCTGATCCAGCAGGAGAGAGGGAAGCTAATGATGGTACCATTTACTAGAGAGACAGAAAGGAGGAAAGAGGAATGAAGAAATGAAAGAGAGG
>NC_061821.1:2475797-2485797 GCF_019202785.1 Penaeus chinensis | reverse complement strand
AATAATTAATCAATCACTTAATACAAAAATAATATAATAGGTAAATAAACAAACAGTGGAAGAAAATATACTTTCACTGTGTGTGCATAAATCAGAAAATATTTTACATGAGCTGCTTCAACTTTCAGAGCACTACCTACTTCAAGAAAGACAAAGCAAAGAGAATGAAAAAGATTAACAGATTGGAATGCTATATAAACTAGTGCAATACAACACAAGTACACTAAACAAGAGTACAAAATTTAGCCAGATCCTTTAAAGCAGAGAATTCAGAGCTACATGCTACTCACTGTTCATTCATCTATAAAACATATGTACACACAAGCACCAACCCTTTCATACTGGCAAGAAATTGTCTACGAGGTATTTTGATACAAGTTTTGTGACTTCAACATTGGGACCTTGTACAGAGAATTCTCATTATATTAGAATCTGTGGATTTCTGAAAGTTTTTCAACTGCTGCATGGTCTGGACTTTACCTGGTAACCTTTAAAATATACATCCATGGCAAGTGCATTTTAACAATGCTTATCATACACATTTTGTAGTAAAACAATAACAACAAATACACAAGGCAAAACACAAAAAAACATGAAATCAATAATGTATACAAATCTTCATTTGATAATATCCTACAAAGGAAACCCAAGTACTCACAAAATAAGCCAAGAATTTCACTTATTAAGAATTAAGGCACCAGCAGGAATGGTTACCCTGTGATGTGAAGAGAGAAAATTTACCATGACCCAGGTAATGGATTTGTGACATGAGGATACCCCCCTGGCAGACACATGAGGAATAGGGCCATGATAAGCAAACTTTATTATAGTATATTAGAACTGACTGTCTTTAAATACATGATCATCTCTTGGGGAATAGCTAATCATCTTCAACTCAGCCTCAGCAATAGTCTGCAACCTTAATTTGAAGTTAATCCTTTGATGTCCTTAGGTAAGGAAAAATAAGTATTTACATGAAGCATTTATAATTTTTTGATTTCTTAAAAAAATCATTTCTATTTACAATAATCTCTCTCTTGGCCCAAATACTCTGACAGTTATGGCACTTTCCTGTACTGTCCAGTCTATGAGTTCTAGGGAAAAATAAACAGCTCTAATGCAACATAAACACTCAGCCACAATTATACTTCTCTCAACCATTCTAGCCTTTATAAATAACATTATCTATTTCTTCACTGGTTGTAACCTTGCTATGAGTAATTTCTGTCGGTTGGCCGTCATAAAACGCGAGGCCCAACAGGAGAACCGATCTTCAATACAATCGAAAAGCTTTTCTAACCACCTGCCATTTTTTGGTCAATGAAATACCCAATGAATAAGCTTCATCATCCTGTTAGAATAGTAAGTATAGATGGCTTGAATGGAAAGTAAAGATACTCCAGCAACATATATAAAATATATCACTATGCATAAGAAAAAAACAACAACATTATAATTCACTGGAAAATATGATGATAAGGCCCATTAGTATAATACTATCACTGTTAATATCAACAACAAGATAACATATTATTACCTGTATATTTAATGTCCTTTACAACAAGCTGAACTATCCATTGCTTTCTTTTAAAACGGTGAAATGAAATAATAACTGAGAAAAAAAGAATCAGAGAAAGAAGAAAACTGAAGGAGAAAAAAGAGAACTTCTTAAAGAGGTTTCTTCTTCTTTTCTCGAATGGGCTTTGGAGGAGGGTTGTTTCCTTCCTCCTCTGTGACTTCCATGGCCTCTTCTACTTCTTCCACTCCTCCAGCTAGTTTAGACTGCTTCTTCTCCTCGTGCTGGTGAACAAGAGCCTTCCCTGTATCTTTGGCTGTTCGCTTGGCAATGCCCTTAACTCCCAGTGAAGCGATGTTATGCCCAACCAAAGCAGTCTGCCCTACAGCATAAAGTGTGTTGCCTGTGAGGTCGCCTGCTTCCTCACCATATCTGTGAAAATTAATAAATTATCAGCTTCTCAAATCTGTCACCTGGACAATAATAATGCTGTAAACATTGAGCTTGTTCATCAATGGTGAAAATAGACATGAAAACCTTTTTAAATAATGTGTTTCCATTCTGCACAGAAAAAAAAAAACATACTTCCCTCCTAAACAGAACAAAGAAAAAACATCAATAAAGTTTTATGCAATAAATATGAACAATAAACACAACAAAATATGAATATGAGAACAATTAATAATTTTCCTGCACAACATTCACAAGGAAAAATTACCACCACAAATAACAGTGGAATAATCTGAAGTCTTAATTTAAGTGAATATATACATACTCATAAAGGAGATAAGATAAAAAGAAGACTGTAACTATACAAT
Source organism: Penaeus chinensis (assembly GCF_019202785.1). Taxonomy (NCBI): domain Eukaryota; kingdom Metazoa; phylum Arthropoda; class Malacostraca; order Decapoda; family Penaeidae; genus Penaeus; species Penaeus chinensis. Next base: position 2,483,463 of record NC_061821.1, on the reverse strand, counting down.
GGAGATATATATATATATATATATATATATATATATATATATATATATATATATATATATATATATATACATACACATATACACACACACACACACACACACACATATACATACATATATATACACACACATGTATATATATGTGTATATATATATACATATATATACATGTATATATGTATATAAATACATATATACATATGCATACACATTTGAATATATATATACACATATACATACATATATATATACATATGTATATATGTATATATCTACATATATATACACATGTATATATGTATATATGTATTTATATATACATAGATAAATATATACATATACATACATATTTAAATATATACATATACATATATATATATATATATATATATATATATATATACATACATACATACATACACATATATATATACACATATATATACATACATACATAAATACAATATATATATATATATATATATATATATATATATATATATATATATATATATATATATACATATATATATATATATATATATATATATATATATATATATATATATAGAGAGACACATATACATATATATATATAGACACATATACATATATATGTACCAAGAATAAAGAAGCAATAGGAATTATATTGGAATACTAGCAATATACTAAAATAACAGCTTCAAAAGTAAGAAATATGTTGGAAAAATGTGGAAAAGATTCAACAAAATTAAGCAAACAAACCTTTTGAAGACAGGAAGGAAGAGCCAAAGAAGGCTATATGCAGAATCTGTCTATGTGAAAAAAAAATTTACATAAAAAGATATAGTTGAGGAATAGAGTGGAAGGGATAGGAAACCTCAGAAGACCAAGAAAAGGATGGAAAGAAGTGCTAAAAATGGCTGTGGAAGAAAAGAGAATAGGAAATGGGGGAAAGGGAATATATAAAAAAAAAGGTAAAATATATCTTAAAAAAGAAAGAGAGAGAGAGAGAGAGAGAGAGAGAGAGAGAGAGAGAGAGAGAGAGAGAGAGAGAGAGAAAATATATATATTTAAAAATTTGGCCTGTCTGCTGTACAACATGAAGGGGAAAATCATACTTGTGAGTGACCACTTTGACAGTGTTCTGAGTGATACTGGTAGCAAGAGTGGCAGCAGCATTTTCTAAACTCATGTAGACTGTGGAGGCACCCTTCACGGCCCCTGCGGCTACCTCCAACACACCCTCCACCTGGCGGTACATGCATAAAGCCAGCATTAGTCTAGGGGAGGACTATAAGACTTCCAATGCTAACGATATAGTAGTAAAGCAACACACTGTTTTTACACTTTTACAAACTGAATCATGCTAAACTTAAAGTCTTGGATTTGCTTATAAACATAACAACACAGGAAATAAAAAGTTAAAAATACACTTCATCATCCTACTGCTTGTAAGAAAATAAACTGCTTTTAGTACTTCAAGAAACTTCCTTTTGAATGATGAATATTCTCTATTTTATTATGCATCAGCATGAACTAAAGACTACAATCAACATTTCGGAAATACAGCAACTGTATCTCTAACCTTTGCTCTAATTCAAAGAGGTTTCAGGCCTATCTCCTCATTCTCACTTTGCAGCATTCATCAGCAGAGCATCTTACCCTATCTATCCTAATTGTTGCTGCATTTTGTAAAGGTATTATGACACAGGACAATAGCAACTGCATATAGCTTGCAATATAAGAATCTATGGGTCAAAAGACTGAATTATGATGCAAAATATCCTAAGCTTATGACATCTACCTCCAAAATTCAGTGAAATAATTTGTAATGTGGTTTCTCTTGTTGAATAACCACTTGCTGTCACCACTTTTACTATTTGCTTTTTATGCAAATAGTTCATACTAAATATCACATAAGTGCTCAGCTATACTCTATATATAGAAAGGGATGTATTTAGCCATGACTGAGAACCTAAATAAACACAGCCACATGATTACTAGTCTGCAAACTCTATACACAAATACAATTTTTTCCAAAGTATTATATAAAACACATCTAAATCACTCAACTAGTACCTACATATCACACAAACTACAATCCACTATTATACCCATGATAATCAAACTATAAAAGCAAGAGTGAGAAAAAAAAAAAAAATGAGCTGAAAAAAATACAAACAAACTAGATACTCTACAGTATATAAGCACACACAAAACTAGAGAAAATTCTACCACACCAAACTCTTTTCTTACATTTGAACTGGCTTCCTTCTCCTTCTGCCCGGTCAGGTGAGAGATGGCTCGTGTCCCATGCTTCTGGATATGTGGTGCCACTCGCCTGCCAAGTGCCATGGTTGCCTTGCCTACTTGGCTCACTGGCAGCCAAGGGATGAATGGAGGATATTAATAGGTTCAGTGAATTAAGTAAGATGCAAATGCATTTTGACTACTAATAATCAATATATGAGAGAGAGAGAGAGAGAGAGAGAGAGAGAGAGAGAGAGAGAGAGAGAGAGAGAGAGAGAGAGAGAGAGAGAGAGAGAGAGAGAGAGAGAGAAAGAAAGAAAGAAAGAAAGAAAGAAAGAAAGAAAGAAAGAAAGAAAGAAAGAAAGAAAGAAAGAAAGAAAGAGAGAAAGAGAGAAAGAGAGAAAGAGAGAAAGAGAGAAAGAGAAAGAAAGAAAGAAATAAAGAAAGAGAGACAGAGAGAAGCTGAAACAGTCTTTTATGCTTATGCTTACAGAGAAATCCGCTGACTTTTACTGCCTTGCCAGAAACATCCCGTGCCACCTTGGCTGTTGTCTGCCACTTGGGATCAATTTCCTTCTTATTTTCTTCAGGCTGGACATATTCCTTCAAGTTCTCAGAGCCAATGGTTATGAGCTCACTCAGTTTAGATGCACCCCACACCACCCCCTTCGAGATGGCTTCGGCTCCTGTTGAGGGAAAAACGTCTCCCATAAAATGAGGCTGATGCAAAATGGGACGAAAAGAGAGAGGTACTAAAAAATACTAAAATACAGAAAAACAACATCTATATCTTTCTATCTATCTCTAATATATACATAAAGTATGTGCATGGTGTCTCACTCACCTGTAACTCTGCAAAGGAAAGAAAAATTTACGAGAGACAAAAACCTAATCAATCTATAGAGGTAGATACATCACCTAGCGCTCTAACTGAGACAATGATCCTTCACTACACTTCACTAAATACTTCATTACCCAGGAATTCTGACCATCAATATGCTGCAAAGGTTCAATGGAGAGAACAAAATTTTTCTTGTAAATCCATTATATGAAAAAATCTTCTCGTGAACTGATATGAGAGGATGATTACATCGAAATGGACCTCAATCTAATATTTTTTTTTTTTTACAATGTTATAATCATGTAAATATTGATCATAAATCAAATTTTGAAGGATCAAAGATAAGGTAAATAAACACTGAAATTAAGAAAAACATAAATTTTGAGGAATAAAATAATTTTATTACTGTTGATTGAAAGACTAGAACATATTCCTGCTTTCACAAACATTTAGAAATCACAGACTGTGACGAGTCTCTCACTTTACCCCCATGCAACATAAAATCATGAAATGAAACCTAAATAAAAAATTACATGAAAATTTACTAGAGGCCATATATATGGCATTTTGTAACTAAATAGAGCTCAACATTTACATCTAAAGATATTTTTAGCTACCAAAATTTTAAAGAGAGATAAATAAACTACAGAATGGTACAGCAAAATCACACAGTTCTATGATTCAATATACCCTGGATAATACTGAGCAAATTATTCATAAATTACAGAACTATGAAATATTCATGTTATCATGCACATAATACTGCATGGTAAGAACCAAAGAGAGAAAGAAACCAAAGAAGGGAAAAAAAAATTATAAAAGAAAAGAGGAAAGATATAGGCATAATGGTATAAAATCACAAAATCAGAAGGAAAAAAAAAAAAAAAAAAAAATGGTACCAAAAAATACTGCAAAACTGCTCTTGGACGTTATCAAATAGGATGAAAGAGAAAATCAAGTTTTGCAACCTTCTATGCCTTAATGAGAATAAAAAAAATTTGTAAGTATAATATGTGAAGTCCTAGGTATGTCTTATGCTTTTGGCTACTGTCTACCTGTCTTTGTGTTGGAAGGGTTAACTGTTTTGTCACTTCAAATCACTGTCATAAATCAACATCAATCTAAACATAAAACTAAAATCCCAGTAAAATCATGCACATGCAGAATGTTAAACAACCTCATAGTGAAAAGGCAAGAGATCCTCTGAGACTATATGTAAAATCAATCTGTTTGAATTTGTGTGTAGGATAAAAACAGGGGAAGTTGACTGATGGTGAGTGAGATATATTCACACTTCCAAACTATATGATCAAGTTTGCATTTGTCCTTTTTTATATTTTCTTCTTATTTCTGATCAGAGTCCTTGCTTTTATGAAAACAAATATGTAAGGCTGATCAGTTGAACCTTTTGTAGCTTATGAGATGCAACATGCAAATTCAATAAACCAATGTACATTTACTATACACATATATACATCAGTGTAGAAGCAGAATCAAAACAAGAAAAGAGGGATGAATATTAAAAGAATAACAAGACAAACGAAGATGGGAAGAAAAAGTAGAAATTAAATAAGAAATCAGAATAAACAAAGAAATCAGAAAGGAACAAAGAAAAAAAAAAGGATGATATACTCTATGATACCAACTATCTACATACACAAAAAATCAAAAGCAAAATTCTCATAACATGCTTAAAAAAAAACAGCTGGAAGATGAGCATTAATTCAGAAAGTTATCATAAAGCTGATGATTTAATCACATACTTTATTGTGTATTATGCATTGTAACATGGTTATACCTCTTTTGTAATTTCTTGTGAAACCCTGACTTGAGCAAGAGTCCTTCTCCAAACTAGTGAATCTAAGGTAAAGCAAAGGCTGAAAAATATTAGTTATTTAGTCCACAACGTATGTGACGTCTGGTAATACAGATTCTTTATCCCAATGTCTCTGGGAAAATGTGTTCACTGTAGTATTGTTTTGTGAAATATGTCTGCACATAGATGGCTCTGCAAGTGCTTAGCCACAAAGGAGTCAATTAGTAGACCTTGTGACCTCACATGATTTCACCTTTCCTTGAGTTCGCGGGTATTTTTTTTTCTTACAGCTGGGCACACCTGTAGCCATCATGAAGAACCAACTGATCATCATGGCTACATCTATAGGTGTCATGACTAACTAAAGCGAGTCGAGTGGGAAGTTCCACTATCCATAGTGGACCTCCCCACTCGACTCGACGGTTGCCAGAAGTCTCTGGAATAAGTGACACCCAGAGATTTCTGGTACCATCACAGTAGGGTTAACAATGCTGTCAATATCGATGCTGTTGTTTATATTACAACCATTATGATTATTTTAGTGTTATTGATATTACACTATCAGATATCAGATTTTTTTTTCTTCTTTTTTATTATCAAGACAAAAGGGTAAACATGTGAGACAGTTAGTACTTGTCATTGGCTCATTGGTGATTTAGTTACTGTGGAGCCATCTATGTGCAAAATCAATTAGTAAATTAAACTCACAGTGGTCATGCCATCCCTGGTGGCTTGGGTTAATTACCAATTAGTTCAGTCAAATGTTCATGCAAATAATAAAAATGAAAATAAAAGGGCAATATATCTCTTTTTACAAACTTATAAGTTAGAAAAGTGAGTTTCTCTAAAATCTGTAATTGTTTTAAAATTTATTCCTGGACTACTTCCAAAGTCCTTTTAATCTCATGCTTCAAAATACACTGCATTCATTTACAAAAACTGTCAAGAATGGAAAAATAAATAAATAAACAAAAAATAAGAAATAAATAAAAACATTAAAGAATAAAAAAAAAGCCTTTTCATGTCAACACGACATTTGTGATTTTGCTGTTCCTCTCAATACCTGCAACCAAACCTGAGGCAATCCTTTCTGAGGTGGATTGGTGGATAAGTTCAGTCTCCTTCTCTGCATCTATTCCCTCAGGAGTCTTCTGCTCCTGGTAGGAGGTCAGCTGCATCAGGATCTGCTCAAAGAATTCCAGCGTTTCCTTCTCCACCGTGTCAGGGATGATGACCCCAACGCTTGAGCCTATCAAAGGAAAGTTGGGATAATATTCACATATTCATGTTTTGGCTACAGCTATTCAATAAGACAAGACTCAGATTCTAAACGGTTTTAAGAGATGTACTCACACCTCACACTAAATTCATAAAAATAATTCATATTTCATACATAAAAATATGCCTCTGTAAGCTAATTTCTATTAAGAACAGGTTATGATTGCAAGAACTGCTTAGATTCAGAAACCTATACAGTAGCAATAACAAGAGAATGGATACGCTAATAACCCCACCAACCTGGAACATTATTTGTGACATCAGGAAACATGTAGGCCCCATAGAAGGAGTGGAGGACAGGGCTGCGTGCTGGAATCAGGGGGTAGCTCCACTCTCCAACCTGCAGGAACCCTCGTGCACCATTGGGACCAGCATTATGCCCTATAGGCTCTGCCAACAAATTACCATATTAAAGGATGTCACTTGAAGTGCTTTTCTCATATAGAAGTAGCCAGATATTGTTATATTCATGAATTCACATATACAACTCGCAAAATTACAACAAATTCTCTTGGCATTAGATGCAAACCAAGGCTGATATAAATAAATGAAAAGGAAATGAAATAAGAATGAACAGCTCCCAAAACTCACCAGGGAAAGTAAACACAGCCAAGAATGAAGGGTAGGACGGACTGGTGACACGGCCATCAGGATAAATGAAAAAGATCTGTACCCCATTCTCAATCTGGAAGATCATTTCTCCATTCTGGGGTGACATGACGGGGGTCACGATGGGCGACTCTGATGCGATCTCCGTAAATGCGGCGTCTTGAACCTGGGAGACAGAACATATTTTGTGAATTGACTGAATTACACTGGCTTGTGAAGAATGAAAAAAATGTTATGCAGAGAAAGTGGTGAAGAGTAAAAAAAATGTTATACAGAGAAGAAATTCAAAGTATGAGGCAAAAGAGTAGGAAAGGAAAAGAAAGATAAGAAAAGGAAGTGGGGAGACAGAAAAGGAATGCAAAGGGATGAGGGGAAGGAAGAAAAGGAGAAGGAGAAGGAGAAGGAGGAGGAGGAGGAGAAAGAGGAGGAGGAGAAAGAGGAGGAGGAGGAGGAGGAGGAGGAGGAGGAGGGAGGAGGAGGGGAGGAGGAGGGGGAGGAGGAGGGGGAGGAGGAGGAGGAGGAAGAGGAGGAGGAAGGAGGAGGAAGGAGGAGGAGGGAGGAGGAGGAAGGAGGAGGGAGGAGGAGGGAGGAGGAGGAGGGAGGAGGAAGGAGGAGGGAGGAGGAGGGAGGAGGAGGGAAGGAGGAGGGAGGAGGAGGAAGGAGGAGTAGGAGGAGTAGGAGGATATAATAAGAAATGAGAAAAGAAGGGGTAGTGGTGGAAGAGAATTAAAAAGAGGCAGAGGAGAGGAGAAAAAAAAAAAAAAAAAAAAAAATCATATAAAAATGCTTGGGCTGCTAAGAAAAAAAGGAGAGGACAATGAAGGAAGATAAGGGAAGAGGAAGCTGAAGAGGAGGGGAAGGAAGTGGAGGATGAGGAGGAAGAGGAATCA
>NC_061821.1:2448297-2468297 GCF_019202785.1 Penaeus chinensis | reverse complement strand
AAAAAAAAAAAAAATGTTAAGAACAAAATACTTCTATATCTTACTTGATAAATATCTCATTTTGTCTGATCATAGAACCCTAGTTATTGTTATGAATAGATCCTGGCCTTTGAACCTTGCTTCATATATTTTTTAGACATATAAAATCAATTAAATTTAACATCATGGGGGGCAAAATATCAAAATAAAACTTACAAATAAAAATCAGCATAATTCCACATATTTCCATACAATATACTGGCAATAAACAATGAACAAAGAAAAACGTATGAATGAATAAACCCCCATACTACTCGTCAAACCACAAGCAAGACTCCCAAACCACCGACCTGAGTGTGCATATTCTGCGTGGCCAGAGTGATCCCATGGTCGATGTACTTGTAGGCCTCTCGGTACGTTTTCACGAACTCTTCCTCCTGCGAGGCTGCCTCTGTGTTCATCATGAGCGTCGTTGGAGGGGCTGGGCGGGTGGGTGGATTCTTCTCTGGGGTTTCGGAACTCATCTAGGTAAAATTATGCACTTAGGTAACTTGTGCACAAAAATCTTTCTTTTTTTTTTCAGTACTTCCTATTCCCTTTCTCATCAAAATAACCTTTTGAATAGGTCCATTATAAAATTCCAACAAAAATCCTGAGGCGAGAATAAACAAAATACAAAATAGATTATGATCTCTATCAACTGTAATACTATGTGAGGTACTCATATATAAATATTGTATGGTATGCAGTACTGCACTTGAATTTAAATAATATGTAAAATTAATAATAACTCACTTTCTTAATACAACAAATTTGTGAAACCATCAATGATAATGTGATAAAGACTGCATTTCTCCCTCAAGATAACCTTTCCTTGCAAATTAGCATAATGTACTGACCAGTCATCATCCTCACCCCTCCACACACACACTCACCCTCTCACTCACTCACTCACACACATATATCTAAGTATCTATGTATCTATCTATGTATCTATGTATCTATCTATATATCTATCTATATACATATATGTATATCATACACATATATATATATATATATATATATATATATATATATATATATACACACACACACATATATATACATATATATACATATATACACATTTATATACATAAATATATATACATATATACACATTTATTACATAAATATATACATACATACATACATACATAAATATATACATAAATATATACATACATAAATAAATACATACATACATACATACATACATATATATATATATATATATATATATATATATATATATATATATATATATATTATATATACACACACACACACACACATATATACATATATACGTATATCTAAATCTATATCTATATCTATATCTATATCTATATTTATATATATATATATATATATATGTATATATATATATATATATATATATATATATATATCACACACAATGCAGAACTTCATGGATTGCCACCCATGAAAACCACAAGATTCTGATCCTCAAAATGCAAAATCTGGCCAATAAAAAGAACTGCAGCCTTTCCAAAACTAATGTAGAATATAAACAGTAATCTATGTTCAGAACATCCACTGGCAACTATAATAGAAAACTTTACCCACAAACACAGACTCAAGGGTTAGTTGTGTTAGAAGGGAGCCATGAACGATTCTAAATCAGATTCTTTGCTAATTTCTTATTTATTCATTGCTTAAGAGAGTAATTAAATAATAGTTGGGAAATGCCCAGAAAAAGTTGACTTAAGGTGATAAATATTTTAGGTTAAAAAAATAAATAAAAAATAAATAAATAAATAAATAAAATAAATATTGTTGAAAGCATGTACATGAAGCCAAAATAATGATTGGTTCAAAATAGAGATTGAACGATAACTTTTACTATCTATAATAAGAAATAAATAATGCCTGATTGCAAATATAATATGCATGTTTGGCACTGATGACACTATGCATTACAAAACCTATTTCATGAACACTACAATAATTCATGACGTCCTGCTTATAGAAATACTATAATACTGGTAATTATTTGTATATAGCTTCTACGCAAGATACAGTGAAGGGGCTGACTAAGGGGGAACTATTGTGTCAATATCATACTATATTAAATTGTTAAATACTCAGAAAACACCAGAGAATTTTTTTCACTACTATATTTACAAAAAGTGAAATTATTTGAGACTGAGAAAAAATAGCATAATAGTCATAAATAACGTGTAATAACACTAATAGCCTAGAAAAAATCACTGACAGCCTATACACACCTATAGATGACATGGCCTCTACATACCTTGCTCTTCAGCAATGGTTCAGATATATTTAGGTTATTTATCATTATAAGTGAAATTAGTCCATTCTCTACTATGCCTGTATAGGAGAGAAAATTACTTGGTCTTTGCCAGAGCAAAGTAGTGTGTTTATAGCATTGGCTATTACTGAGCTATTTTGTTCAATCTTCTCTTAATAAGCTTTCAAACTTCCAAATTACCTACTCCTCGTTTTATATGTAAAACTCTACATTTACATTCTAAAAATACAATTCTAATCAAAGTCTGGATGACATTTATCAGTAACATATAACCTATCTATATGAACATCCCTGATCATGTGTATGAATATTCTTTACCATATTTATCGTCAGCCAATAAACATCGTCTTTCTTTCCTTTGTGTCAAATGACTTGTTGGTTTTGATTTTGCAATAGAAGTAAATAGAAGATAAGTTTCTTAGACTTATTTCCTCTGTCTTTTACTCATGCTATTTGCCTTATGAAAGGATGGCTCGTCAAAACTTTACCTATACCGAAAACTTAACCTATATAACTGGGTAACTCTAAACTGTGCTTCGGTAAAGGCCTACAAATCCTCCTCACTCGTATTCAGCAAGTATTTGTTTTCATTATTCAATAGATGATAAAACACCTGTGAGGTCATCCTTGCCTTAGCCTGAGTACCTGCACAGATACCACAGCAGCACAGGACATTGCTGCAAAAACTTGGATTCGCGTGCTTTGATGAACAATTTCCCATAGCTAACTACGTCATTTTAAGTGTCCTTTGAGGCTATAACCTTACTTCCCTCTCCCTTCACTCAGTGAAATTCTACATCAACACAAGTTAAAATCATCCGAAAATTCCTCCTTCCAAAAAATCACACACAAACCCACACACCACAGAAAGAACACACAGAAAGCCCGCTCTGCTGAAAACACCTAGACGAAAAAACCAATCAAACACAAAATTACCTGAGCAATTAACACCTTCCTTCCTTTCTTTCTTCCTTCCCTGCAGAGAAAAGAAAAAAAAAATTCCCCCCACCCACCACCCCTTTTCTTGTCCCTCAATATTTACCCTTCCTCTCTCTCTCTCACTCTCTCTCCATACAATAGAATCTCGAGCTCACACACAACACACAACACACACAATTCTATGGCGTTACCTCCTCCACGGGCGATATTCCAGGGGCCGTGTGTAGAGGGGAATTAGTCGAGTGATGAATAACACAGTCACAGGGTCGAGATATTCAGCCTCACGTCACGAGCGCCTTGGAATATTAAATCGTGAAAAAAACGTTCTTTCGTTTATATTATTTCTGGCTCTGGGGCGTTCTCCTCGGCCTTTGCGGTTATCTGCAGATTTAGGCGAGCTACCGTGCGTCTTCTGCGCTGGACGGATTGCCGTGACACTTCCCACTGCGAGGGGAATAAATTGGTGTTAATAAATTCTTAAAAACTCTTATTAGACCGGATGGCTGCAAATGCTGGCGGTGACGTCATGGAAGGAATGACGTCATGGTAGAATGACGTCATCGAGTTCGACTACCCACCCACGACTATGGTTAAAAATAATTTAGATAGTCATCTTTAAAAAGGAAATAATTTAGATAAAAAATGTGCTATAGTATTAGAAACATATTCATCCATGTTAATTGATATGCATCTAACTTTCCATCGTCATTTATTTTTCTCTCTGGAGAAGTTTTCGAACGCAGTGTTGAGAGGAGGAAAACAACAACCTGTCAAACACGTAAGTCTTCTGTATTTTCACTCCTTTTTCCCCGTAAAGGAAGGCTCTCCAACAACCTTTTGAGATTTGCAAGACGTTTGAGGCCCATTAGAAGAGAGAGAAAAGAGGCGTGGGCGTAAATTCTCAAGGTAATCCGAAAAAAGAACACGTGTATTAGTCTACGTGTCACTGCGGAGGAAGTAGAGGAAAAAGAAAAAAAAAAAAAAATGAAGGTTAAGTGTATTTTCTTGGTTTAGTGCGACGTGTTCTTGTTCACTCATCCCGAAGAACGCCAGAGAGAAGTGGATTGTGATTGGGTTGTGATTTCCAGCTCGTAATAGTGCATAAGGTTGGCCATTATTTTATGAATGCATAAATATTATAATAGTGTTTTCTCGTATGTTTGTATATTCGTCAATTTTTTTTTTTTTTTTTCGGAAATGTGTTTTTTTTCTGCTGTGATTTAAGAAAAAAATATTGTGTGAAGCATCTGTTACTGCAAGGAATTGACAGCCATATGTAAATTACTTTTAGAATGAAAGAAAACGACATAGGTCTTAATGCTCATATGTATTCTAATGACTGTTGTTTTTTTTATATTTGTGAAGGATTTTTGGTCATTATTAGTTACTTTAATGTCAGTCAGGTGTATGCAATACCAAATGTTGATTATCCCATGTGTTTTCATGTGAATTGTCAGAAATAAGGTCACAAAGGTTGACGATATAGTCCTTTCTTATCAACCTTACCTCATTGTATAGCGGTAAGGACCCATTCAAGTGATACTGAAATACGTGCATAGCATGGAGTGTATCAGATGAGGGTAAATTTTGAAATGACTGTCCAACACCAATTTCTGGGTGAAAACTATGTTTTTGTGAAAGCTCTTGTTGTGCTTCGAATGAATCTAGCTCTCGTTTCCTTTGCAAATGAAGCACAGCAATGAGATAGGCCCTGATAGCTGGGGAGGGCATGTTCGATATCACATTAAATTGCTGAGTAAAAGTGCGTGATCGAAGTAAAACTTTCAGTAATGTAATTATTCCAAAGCACATTTATAGTAAATAGGGGGCTTTGTCCCCTAAATCTCCTTTTAGGGGGTCTGCCATCCCCCCTACTCCCTGCCTGGTCTGTAAAATCTTCACCTCATGTTCAGTGGTATAGAGCCTGGGCAACTCTCATACCGATGATTTCTTACATTGCCAAAATCCTCGTCACTGTTAGCAGGAATTGCGACCAATATCAGCCGTTCTTTTACATTATTGCCATGATATTTTCCATATTAAAGGTGAAACAATACTTTATACACATCCTAACCACGACCGAACTGTTTTGAATTTCAATTTGACATCCCTTGGGTCCAGCTTCTTTTGTCAGGTGAATATCTATTACAAATCTTATTGTCTCAATTAGACTGGCCACCAGTGTCTGTTGTTACATCACAGCCAAGTATATTTCCCATTAGCTCATTTGTTTTGTGCTTCCTCAAATTCATGTCATTTTCCGTCACTGCTGGAAGGGTACATATCATGGACTCCATTGAATTTTTGAGTTTTTCATCCTCTATACCTACCGTTATTATTAGTCTGCTAAATAAACTGCTGTAGAAGAGAAGTGTTTTAGAATGTTATGTTCTGTAAGTTGGCAAGGTCAGACTCTTCATTTTTGGTGTTATTTGTCATTTCTAATAACACCCAAATGAGTATATTAGCATGCAAATGAAGTGGTAGATACTCAATATATCTGGAAACCATTTGATCTTGCACCGATCAGCATGGCCTCCCTCACTCCTTGATATTCCAGCAAGGAGGCGCTCGTAAATTTCTTTGGTGATTTATCTTCAAGTAAGGAACTAGTTGATCTTGTGAGAATATATATATGGAGCGTAGAGGCAAGGGTGATTATTTGAGACTTTGTCCCAGTAGATTATTTGTCACAGATGTTTCAGATGGATTAGGGTGGAGACAATATGTTTATGAGCAAAAGACCCGGATGTCTTCTAATCAACTACCACTTATTATACTGTTGGCTCTAATAAAAGCAATTAAATATTAAACTGTCCTGTGACTTCATGCCAGAGTGGTTTATGTTGGCATTCTCCCCCAAGATCATATTTTTCCACATATTGCTAGACTTTTGTGCATGCCTATCAAATGGTGCAGCAGGATTTTTGATTGGTACTAATTAATTCCAAAGATAAATGTAGAATTACAGGCTGAGGACATCAGTAGAGCTGCTGAAAATGGAGAAAATTGATTTATGGTGTTACCAAATTTATAATTGGTTTAGAGCATATTGAGTGGGAGAGTATGCCAGGAAAAACTATATATATGTTTTCTTTCTCTTACTCTCCAGGTATATATACACATGTAAAAAAAAGAAAGAAAGAAAAAAAAGAACAAGATATCTGTAACATGTCATCACTTTAGTGATTAATTTATACATCCCCCTGATAAGCCCCAATTAGCTAGCATATATTTGACATTCAGTGGCTGACCATACTTAATTCATTTCAAGGTCCCTAATCTTCCAGTAGGTAACTCATTAGTTTCAAAGTTGTTCAGAATTAGTCTTCAATTAAATTTGATTTGATTCCCTCGACCCTTCCCAGTTGGGGCTAACTTCGAATTAAACTTTATATGTTTAAGTAGCAATTTAAGAAATGGGATCTGTATTTAAAGATATTACTAGAGTGGTTACAGACAAAACATCAACCAGACTATTCAGTGCTTAGAGTGAGCAGTTGAAAGTGAGTGGTGGTGCTATTTTCCGTCCATATTTGAGTGACTAGACAGAATTTTGGAGATGTTAAGTCATATCAAGTTGATGAAATATTTCTTCATGTAGGGATGTAGTAAGGTGATGAAAAGATGATATTTGCATATTCTAAATTCTCTAAAAATCTGAAAATGAAAACATGAAATACAGTGCATTTGCTTGATATTTGTTCTTGCTCCGAAAAAGACAGTAATGTAAATTTATTGTACGTAAATCCACCGTGCACATGGAAACTGTCATGAATGTTTTTCCTCAAATAAATATATCAGCAGTATGGTTCCAAGAAATAGGAAGGCAAGTCATGGAAAAAGGCTTTCACTGAGACCTTGACTGGGCCACTTACTGAGGCGACTGGGAGCTCAGAAAGTGACTTGCCAGATCTGAATTTTGCTGTGGGTCACCATTACTACTTGTCTTGCTGTCGGACTGTCTGGCTTTCTCTCTGTATCTCTTTTCTCTCTCTTTCTTTTCTTACTTCTATTCTCTCTCTCTCTCTCTCTCTCTCTCTCTCTCTCTCTCTCTCTCTCTCTCTCTCTCTCTCTCTCTCTCTCTCTCTCTCTCTCTCTCTTTCTCTCTCTCTCTCTCTCTCTCTCTCTCTTCTCTCTCTCTCTCTCTCTCTCTCTCTCTCTCTCTCTCTCTCTCTCTCTCTCTCTCTCTCTCTCTCTCTCTCTCTCTCTCTCTCTCTCTCTCTCTCTCTCTCTCTCTCTCTCTCTCTCTCTCTCTCTCTCTCTCTCTCTCTCTCTCTCTCTCTCTCTTCTCTCTCTCTCTCTCTCTCTCTCTCTCTCTCTTCTTTCTCTCTCTCTCTTTTTCCCTTCTTTTCTCTTCTCTCTCTCTCTCTCTCTCTCTCTCTCTCTCTCTCTCTCTCTCTCTCTCTCTCTCTCTCTCTCTCTCTCTCTCTCTCTCTCTCTCTCTCTTTCTTTCTCTCTTTCTTTCTCTTTCTCTCTCTCTTTTCTTTATCTCTCTTAGTCTTTCTCTCTCTCTCTTTTTCCCTTCTTTTCTCTTTTCTTTTTATTTTTCCCTCTTTTTCTCTTTCTCTTTTTCTTTCTCCTTCTCCTTCTTTGTATTTCTCTTTTTTTCTTCCTCTTTCTCTCTCTACCTTTTTCTTAACTAAGTAAAAAAAAGTCTATTATGCACTCCCTGCATCAATAGATTAATGAATTTTTGCTTATTGATTTGTTAATATTATTATATTCTTTAAATGCATTATTTACATCAGTGATTTAAATCAGGTAACTGTAATACACATATACATGCATACATACATATAAACATATATACATACATACATGCATGCATTCATATATATTTCCATACTTACATGCATACACATGCATACATATGTGCATACATGCATGCATACATACATACCTATGTATTTACATAACTACATGTATATCCATTCATACATGTTTGTATGCATACATACAAGCATACATGCATGCATACATACATGCATACCTACATGCATACTTACATGCATACCTACATGCATACCTACATGCATACTACATGCATACCTACATGCATACCTACATGCATACATACATGCATACATACATGCATACATACATGCATATATACATGCATACATGCATACATGCATACATACATACATAAATACATAAATACATAAATACATAAATACATACATACATACATACATACATACATACATACATACATACATACATACATACATACATACATACATACATACATACATACATATATATATACATACATGCATACATATATACATGCACACACACACACACACACACACACACACACACACACACACACACACACACACACACACACACACACACACACACACACACACACACACACATACACACACACACACACACACACACACACACACACACACACACACACACACACACACACACACACACACACACATGCATAGTACTTCATATATAAAAAGACTTGTATGTTGAGATTACTTGCAGCTTTTGTTTTCAGAGTTCCCTGTCTAACCAATATTATTTTCTTCATTATAGCATGAGGTGGAGTTTACCCCTAGCACTCATCCTAATATGTGGGGTTCTGGCCCATGCCCTCCCTGTGAAGGAGAAGAAGGAAGAACACAAGAAAGAGGAGGAGAAAAAAGAAGCTGAAGAACATGGGGAGGAATGGGTTAGTAGAATGATTAAGTATGGTAAAGAGCCACTTCATGATAATATTCGTGTATCCAAGTCCTCTCTTTTCCTTTTGGAGAATAAGAAGTCGATTTCGGAAACAGTGATGGTATTTTTCTTCTTTGTGCCTCCAGGAGCTCAACTTGGAGTACGGTCGATACCTTAAGGAGGTGGTGCAAGCTCTTGAGAGTGACCCCTCCTTCAGGAAGAAATTAGAGACCGCTGAAGTGGATGACATTAAGGTTAGCATTCTGTCGCTTGGTTTATGATATGTAACAAGAGAAGGTATGGGAAGAAGTATTGGTTTTCGAATGAATCTGTTTCATATGTCTTTGAACTTTACGGATGAATTTTACGGTTCCACTTCTTTTCCAGTCTGGTAAGATTGCCAGGGAACTCCACTTTGTCGACCACAATGTGCGCACAAAGCTAGATGAGTTGAAGCGTAGAGAGCTAGAGCGTCTTCGTCACCTGGCCATCAAGGTAGGCAAACTGAAGGTTTTGTAAGTTTTCAGGATAGCTGTCCACCAACCAAGAAAGAGGAGCTTTATGGAAGTTATACAAGATCCTACTTAGAATTTCCAGTTTCCACGGTTGACTACATATATTTATATATTTTTCTCATCTTATTTTAGTAACTTACATTTGAGACATCTGATTTTTATCAATTTATTTATAGTTTCCCCCCACATACATTTATATATTTTTCTCATCTTATTTTAGTAGCTTACATTTGAGACATCTGATTTTAATTTATTTAATCATTTTTTTCCTACATACATTATCTCAACTTGCACCCATGTACTTCCATTTTTTAGGTGGTTATCTGTTTCCTTACAGATGAAATCCAGGGTGAGATGATTAAGTTACTTTGTTGCTGAGACAGGAAAGTGTAGCTAATTTTCTTGTGCATTTTTGGGGTCTATAAAAAGTATTAATTTCATTTCATGGGTAGTTGTTTCTGAAGTACTCTACCATACAATGTTGACTACACTTTGATATGTCACCAAAAGGGAGCATTTATAGGGAAATTGTATTTCTGGCAATGTTCGTTTGTTCGGGATCACTAGTTGGGGTCGAGCTTACTGTCTTGAGCATAGTTCTTTGCTTTGGGTAAATGTAGCTTTGCATGATTAGAGGTCTTGTGGGAGTACAACTCAGCCCATTATTAGCACATGGTGATTATTATATTTTATATGTATGTGAGGATATATATGTGTAGGCATACCAGTGTTTCATTATATATGTGTGGGAGAAATTGTACGGATGCATGTGTGAGCAAGTTAATGTATGTTGATGTGTGTTTTTGTGGGTATATGTGTGTTTTTTGGGTGTATATGTGAACATATGTTTTAGATGTAAACCATAAATTACAGAGAGGTAGTGCATGTTGTCTGCAGAGAATGCACATATGGGTAATGGATTGAAGGTCAAGGTTCGCCCTTGGAAGAATAGTACATTGCACAAGACTAGTATGAGATGCTCACATAACCACTTTTGCACAGCCCCCACTATCACAGAAATTGGAATTGGTGAACTAAAAGCTGGCATTTTTTAGCATTGATTTGAATTAATTTATACAAAGCATCATGCTGATATTTACTCAGGCTTTGCTTCTTTATATTTAAAAAAAATTGAGGGATTGTTGAACATTAGCAGTCTGATATAGAAAGAAAGTAATTTGTAGTGCAGTTTTTGATTTCTTGAATAAATAGATGCAGCTGATATGGTTTTTAAAATTTTTATGTCAATGATTATTGAGAGACATAAGGAAAACTTGTATTACAATATGCATTTTATCATACAGTAGCTTGAATTCATCAAAGGATGTCATATGATATAGCATGCTTAATTTGTGGACTTTTGATTGACCATGTTATACATTTGCTTCCCCAGTTGTTTCTTAATGTATTGTTCATGTGGAGAAGATGGGTCTGGTTTTGATTCAGTGCTGCGGTATGATACTTAGGAGAAACATAGTGGAGAAGTGATTGTGAAGGTTCACTATCACCTTTTAACAGTTTTTTAAAGTTTTACGTCCTGTGTTAGGCTTGGTTTTATTCCTTTGTTTACTGTAGATGATTTTGATGGTATGTGCTGTAACGTGACATATTATTAGTGGTATTCATGTTATGGTCTAACACAGAGCAATAAAGCAAAGTGATGGATATGGAGATAAGTTCATTTTCTCAATCAATTTTGTTTAGGTTAGGTTTTAACATGACTCAAGCACTTTATGAACTCAATTTTTCCTTGTCCAGAATAAAACAACAACAAGGATATAGCTAATGAGAAAATTAAATGCCAGTTAAAATATTGCTAAAGTCGTAATGAGAGAAGAATTTGTATGTCCACAGTGTTTGGAAAGAATTCTTTGTTCTCCAAAAGTAAGACTTTCTTCAATCTTCAGGAACATGAAAAAGAAACCGGCGTGGACCGTAACATGCTGAAGATTCCTGTCCACATTGACCACCGAAATCCAACACGGTTTGAAGTTGAGGACTTGAAGAAACTCATTATCAAGGTGAGTGTTTGCCTACACAGGTGATGAGCATCAACCCCCTATCACCAGATATTTCATTGTATATGGGGGGATCAGTCCAAGAATTTTAATATGTAAATTCAATATTTTCTGAATAAAGATTGGATAATGTGTATGGAAATATTTGTTTGTGTGCAACATGTATATATATATTTTCTTTCTTTCTTTGTTTTTACCTTTTTTCATTTTCTCTTTACCTTACGCATACTCGTAACAGATTTAGAGAGATTAAAATAGATTTAAATAGATTAGAAAAAAAAAGAATAAACAGTCTCCAAATGGGTTGGAGAAGTACTTTTCCCTATTGGAATATTAGTGAATAATGCTGAATGCTTGTCACATCATCAGACCACAGCAGACTTGGAGAAGGTAGATCAGCAGAGGCGAGAGGAATTCAAGAAATATGAGATGGAGAAAGAATTTGAGAGGAAGCAGGAACTAGAGGGCATGGATGATGAACACCGCAAGCAAGCAGAAGAGAAACACACTGAGGAAATGAAAAAACACGGAGAACACGAAAAACTGCACCACCCTGCCTCAAAACAGCAGCTGGAAGAGGTATGCCTGTGAAGGTTTACAGGAACGTGCACATCCTCTCTCAGTGTACATTGAGAAAAATGTTTATATATGTAGCTGAGCTGGCCTTCTTATTTATGACATTTTACTCTACCAGGTCTGGGAAGAGCAAGACCACATGCGGCGGGAAGACTTCGACCCCAAGACTTTCTTCCACCTGCATGGTATGTACCCAATTGTTTTTGTTAATGGTGAATTCATTGTCCTCCATATCAGGGTTTGTTAATGAGGTTGTACCATCCGTAAGTAAATGGCAAATTTATGGTATGTGGCCAGTAATGTATTGCCGTCTGTTTATATGTAAAGTGAGTAGTGAAGGTGGGGGTTGGAAGAGATAAGAAGAAAAGATTGTCATGATAACTCTCTCTGCTGATTTTCCCTTCATTATTTCATTTATTTTAAGCTATGGTGTTGCTTATAATCAGTCATCTTTTTTTCTTGTAGACTTGGATGGCAATGGTTACTGGGATGAGATGGAGGTGAAGGCCCTCTTCAAGAAGGAACTTGATAAGATGTACGATCCCAATGCCCCCGAGGATGACATCAATGAGCGCTATGAAGAGATGGAGAGGATGCGTGAACACGTTTTCAGGGAGTCTGATATTAATAGGGATAATTTGATCAGGTTGGTTCTTGGAAGTAAAGGTTTGGTGTATTTTAAGTGTAAAATCCCTTGTTTTTTGCACTAGTATTAGACTGGTAATGAGCTCTCTCTCTCTCTCTCTCTCTCTCTCTCTCTCTCTCTCTCTCTCTCTCTCTCTCTCTCTCTCTCTCTCTCTCTCTCTCTCTCTCTCTCTCTCTCTTCTCTCTCTTCTCTCTCTCAGAATCTCTCAGAATCTCTCTCAGACTCTCTCTCTCTCTCTCTTCTCTCTCAGAATCTCTCTCTCTCTCTCTCTCAGAATCTCTCTCTCTCTCTCTCTCTCTCAGAATCTCTCTCTCTCTCTCTCTCTCTCATCTCTCTCTCTCTCTCTCTCTCTCTCTCTCTCTCTCTCTCTCTCTCTCTCTCTCTCTCTCTCTCTCTCTCTCTCTCTTCTCAGAATCTCTCTCTCTCTCTCTCTCAGAATATCTCTCTCTCTCTCTCTCAGAATATCTCTCTCTCTCTCTCTCTCTCTCTCTCTCTCTCTCTCTCTCTCTCTCTCTCTCTCTCTCTCAGAATCTCTCTCTCTCTCTCAGAATCTCTCTCTCTCTCTCAGAATCTCTCTCTCTCTCTCTCAGAATCTCTCTCTCTCTCTCTCAGAATCTCTCTCTCTCTCTCTCAGAATCTCTCTCTCTCTCTCTCAGAATCTCTCTCTCTCTCTCTCAGAATCTCTCTCTCTCTCTCTCAGAATCTCTCTCTCTCTCTCTCTCAGAATCTCTCTCTCTCTCTCCCTCTCTCTCTCTCTCTCTCTCTCTCTCTCTCTCTCTCTCTCTCTCTCTCTCTCTCTCTCTCTCTCTCTCTCTCTCTCTCTCTCTCTCTCTCTCTCTCTCTCTCTTAGATCTTTTGACTAAGTGAAAAGAATATGCAGGCACTCCCAGTATAACAGGTTAAATCTGTCCTGCTATTTTCCCTCAATGAAATCATTAATATTATTGAATAATTACTTTAGAGTATTGTTTGTTAATTTTGATGGACAGACACTACCAGCTGACAATTTATCACTTGATGTTATGGATAGTTTACATGGTCAATCAGTCTCACCAAAATATTTATTTCAGCTTTGAGGAATTTGTGGAGCAGACGAGAAAAGCAGAATTTGAGCAGGATGGAGGCTGGCAAGGCCTGGATGAGCAGGAGATGTATTCCCAGCAGGAGTACGAAGAATTTGAGCGGCGGAGGCAAGAGGAGATCAGGCAGCTAGTCGAGTCAGGCGTTGTGAGTATTCCACTATTTGTAGCTTGGTGTCGACTTTCTCGTTTCCTTTGTTTCCTCCTTTTGACTTTTTTGGGTACCTTACTAGTATATGTTTTTGTTAAAGTTCTGTTTGTTTTTCTTTATGTTGCCGTAAGCAATTTTCAAAATGCACTTTCAAAAAATATCAATGAAGAGTCTGCTCCTCAAGCAATAGAGATGTTTTAAGTATTCTTATTTTTCCGTGTTCATTATATCAGCTCTCAGGGAAGCATGACAGATTAGGAAATAAAGAATAATAAGCTTAGTAGGGAAAGTTGCAGACTGTGATAAAGCAGAATATGGCAGAGAAAAGAAAGTGATTGAAAACATTCCTCTGTAAGCCATGTGGAGCCATGGCACTTGCACACATACCAAAATTCTTTAATAATGTGACGATAATCATTTCATGTTCCAAATATTAAGTTAGAGAATGAAAAGATGTTTTTGTATACACACATGATAGTTTTTAGCAGATTATTAAGAATGTTTGGTATTTATGCATTATTTATTAGGAGTATGAGAACTGGTTGATGTTTGTAATGATTTATTTTTATGAAAGTTGTCAATTTGCTTCTTCAATTTAGGAATCACAAAGGAAAGGAAGCTGAGAAAAATCCTAATTTTTATGGATGATATGAGAAGCAAAAACTGCTTGATTATGCAATGAGTTTTGGTGCTCTTGAAGTGCACATATGAAATAACTCTTTTGAATTCACAAATGATTTTGAAGGTGCATATATTGTACATTTAGCTTTTTGCTTTTTGTTGTTTATGTTTTTCTTCTCATTTCCTTTTTTTTTTTTTTTTTTTTTTTTTATGTAACCATTTTTTGTGTGCTTTTGTTTTCATGCACTTTAAAATTTATGCTGATTAGTTCAGCATGTTTGCATGACACAGTGATTTGAGAGTGGTGTTTCTCCACCTTGTAGATCCCACCCCCCCCTGGCTACCATGGGATGCCACCACCCCAGCCAGCCATGTACCAGGGTGGTCCACATCCAGGAATGCACCCTGCGGCACAGGGTATCCCGCCCCCACAGGCTGTGCCACAGTACGGTGTACCTCCCCAGGTACACCCCAATGCTGTTCCTCAGGGGTATCAGGCTATTCCTCAGGGGTATCAGGCTGTCCCACAGGGGTATCAGGCTGTCCCACAAGGGTATCAGGCTGTTCCCTCAGGGTATCAAGCAGCTCCGCAGGGGCAGGTTCCTCCCCAGCAGGTGCAATATATTCCTCATGGGGCACCTTATCAGGTTTGTTTTGATTTCTCTTGTAGTATCAAGTTACTCTGCATGCAGGTATAGCCCTAGACAATGGATTTACTTTTGAGTGCATTTTGTTTGCTAAGATGCTTCTTTATTTTTATTACATGAATTAGCAACTGAAATGGTTTTCTATTTTGTAAATTTATTGTCAAATGTAATGTATAAATTATGGGGTAAATTTGACCCTGCTTGTGTGTGTCTAGTGTTTACTGCAGTTCTGTTCGTAGGGATGCTGGTAATAGAGGGACAACTGTTCTTGATTTATATTGAATTTTTTTCATATATTTGCATGAGAAATGTGTATTTATGTATTTGATTTATTTTTTTCTTTCTCATAGGCACCAGCACAGCCACAAGCACAGCAACCAGTCTTAAGTCAACCTCAAGTGCAGCAGCCAGTGCAAGGTCAGCCTCAGTTACAGCAACCCAATCAAATTCCAGCTCAACAACCCATACAAGGTCAACCCCAGATGCAGCAACCCATTCAGGGTCAGCCCCAGGTGCAGCAACCCATTCAGGGTCAACCCCAGGTGCAGCAACCCATTCAAGGCCAACCTCAAGCTCAGCAACCCATTCAGGGTCAGCCTCAAGTTCAGCAACCCATGCAGGGTCAGCTTCAGGCACAGCAACCTGTTCAAGGCCAACCTCAAGTTCAGCAGCCAATCCAAGGTCAGGCACAGGTTCAGCAACCACTTCAAGGCCAGCAAGCACAACCTGTTGCTGGTCAACCACCCAATCATCAACCCATTCAGCCTGTAGCAGCTCAGCCTGCTGCAGGGCGATAAGATCTTCCAATTGAGACACAGCAGGCTTAAGGTTCTACCATACACAATTACTTGCGGAGAATTATATCTTCAGGTGAATGGATGTGATCAACATTTTTATTAAGTTGTTATCAAACTCAGAATGAAACTGGATCTGAATTGAAAGAAGTGGATGGCGTATGCAGGTTCAAATTTGATAGATGTTGTGATATTCAATTTAATGATTTTGCATCAGGTGGCTATTAGAAGAGAGAAGTCAATGGTCTCGAACAAAGTGTGGCTGATCAATTGTCTTCTCTTGATTTTAGTTTGAGATTTTCCTTTAACATTCACCTTTGTTGAGTTCTTACTGTATAATTGTTAATGTTTAAACCTTTGAGGATCTGATCTTCTGTTAGAACAGAGTAGAGTAAACTTGAATGATATATATAAACAAATTATTCACCTGGTGCTGAGATTATTTTTAACACCTTTAGAAGATATTTAAGTGATGTTTGTGAATCTGGTAATGATTCTTTTTTAATTTTTTTAAAACACAAAATAAATATTCAATTTGTTGCTCAGTTTTTTTTTTTCTGTATATCTGATAAACTTTTAAAGGCCACAAAATCAGGATTTAAATACATCCCACCTTTTTAGCATATTGGTTCCACATATTTTTAGGTGGGAAAATGTGTGAATAGCACACACGCACACCAATACACAAACACTCTCACTCTTACACTCGCACTCAGTCACACTCACAGTCACACACTCACTCATACATAGACTCACTTACACATAAATGGGTCAGTAGCTATCAGCGATATGATTGGTGATGGCCCATTTTTATTCTGAAAGAAATATGATGTGAAGTCTGTTTAATTGGCAAGTAGCTATCTGAATTTGTCATCTGATAATTCAGTTTGTATGGTTGTGGATTTTTCAGTTTGTTTTAAACTTAATATAATGTTAGATAACTATAAAGCTTCTATTTTATCTTGGTAAACAAGTTTTGATCATACTTTAAAAAAAATAATTGTTTAGCTTTTTATTTTATTTTGTTTCGAATCTCAAACAGTGCTATATAGTGTTTTTTTATACACATGTACTCAAGGTTTGGTTGACAGAGCAAGTTTTATTATTATTTTTTTTTTTACGGTTGCTCTATGGATGTGAGGAAATTAAGCTTTTTTCCTTGAACTAAACTTGAACTGGTTGCTTGGTAAAAGGTGTCTGTTTGGTTTTAGGATACATTAGAAAAAGACATTTGTGAATGAAGACAAAGATTCAAAGGCATTAATGACGTTTTTACTATTAGAGTGCAATATCTTTTAAAATAGATGTATGTTTTTTTTTTCTTAACTTTGTTTTTTTTCTGCCTGTGTTTTCCAATATTAGACAATGTGCTGACTATCCCATCTTTACCCAAACCTGATGCCCAAAACTGACTTCAAAAGAATTCATTTAGGTAACACAGATCAGCAAGGAATGTTGTGACTAAATTGATTTTTTTTTTTTTTTTTTTTTTTTTTTTTGGTAATTTTATAGTTTTGACAGTGGAATTTTGAGGTTGTACTGTACTTGGAATGCAGAAATGTTTAAAACTGGAATGATGATTATTTATCAGTTGATGTTGAATTTTTAGGATTATAAACTATTGGTAGTTTGGCTTACAAAAGATGTTCTGTGTATGGTATAAATGTTTATATTGGGATGTTTATAAGCTAATACTGATGTGATATATGGAACAAATAAAAGCTCATTTTATAGCAAGTTTGATTTAATTTACACTTTTTATTGCATAGATATACTTTGAAAGGCTTTGTCATTTTATGGTCATCATACTAGGGCTGTAATCTCTTTTACTCTTAAGAAACTGGTTCACAACTATTTGTAATCCCACTACAAACTAAAAACACATATGCGACACCAACTCTTTACTTCATTAATGATGAGACACAGCAAGTCTTTCTTCCTGCAATATGTGAATATAATGAATTTGATTATACATATATACAGGTTATATATTCTTTGGAAAATGTACAAACTATTGTGAATTACCCAAGAAGAAGACTAATAATCAATGGGAAACTCTTAAGTCAGGTAGACTTTCTACATTGCCCCAATGTTATAGATGAAAAAAAAAACAGTAATTTTAAAGGGAAGGACTAGACACCTGTAACACTATGCAACACACTAGCAACACAAAATACTACTATAGGATTTAATTAGAGTGAATTTTGTTAATTTCTTTGTATCTGCATTGGTGATACTTGCATCAGGTTTGTATGGTTGCAGTAAGTTTCTTGGGTTGAGCAGGGAGCAATTTGAACATATCACCGTCAATATCTTTTAACTAAATCCTGTTAGCAAAATACAGATAATACTTTTATTGGACATTAACTCTTTGAATCCCCTCTATATCCTGAGTCTTATATTCTATCAAAAACTAAAATTAAAGATCTCCAGATTTTGATTAGTGATACTGAACAACAACAACCAGTTTAATTTATTTATGTGTTCTTTATGTTAGTAGTAACTCTTTGGTGGAGCAATAAATACCAGGGCTTCATACTTCTAATGCATGATCAGTCAGATGGAGGACAAAGGTACAGAGCCAAGGAGTGAAGGCATTGGTTAATAGTAATATTCCTTTTACTTCTGTGTGTATTCTTTATTGGTAAATGCCTGAACAATCAGTTTTGAGGATCGAGTATAATCTTGCATGCATCACCGCTCAAGAGTTCCCGAAACGCATGTTCAAATTGGCTCATGGGGAGGCTATGGGAAATTACTGGGTCTGCATCCACCAGACCGTCAGCCAGGAGCCTCTCGCACTCTTGCCAGGTGCGGAAGATCCTGTGGGGAAGAATAGCAGAAGATGATGGAAATGTACACAGGCAGAGGATAAGAAGTTGGTGAAAAAAATATCCAAGGGTGGCAAATGGGAAAGAGGAGTTCATGCCAGTCTACAGGAAAGTGGAAATGGGAGGAAGGGGAAAATCGCAAATAACATGCAAGTGGCAAAGGTAGAAAAGCACACAGGGAGATTTAAAGATGACGGAAGAGTTAAATTAATTGTGAAGGACCTTTGTAGAAGGGCATGCTAGATAAGTCATACATAGAGGAAAACATAGTCAAGTTGACTATGGATGTACAACAGAATAGTGAAATGTAAGAAATAGAATTGGCGAAAAAAGTAGATAGTAAAAAAGAGCGACCCGGATCTAGTATAAAAGCACATCAAATGAAGTTTTTGTGCTGATGAAAAAGAGACAGCGAGGAAACTGTCTGGATGGATAAACAAAACAGGAAAGTATAACAGACGAAATAGCTGTCCAAAAAAGGGAAATGGAATTAAATCTAGATAGTAATGAGAAACAGAATAGCCCTGAAAGATGGGTATAAGTTATCTTTATCACCATTCAGAAAGACTATTCTATGTAGTAAGTGGGGAAAGGTCAAAACACTAATAATACCTTCGCCCGTGAACAGTCTTGAGAGTCAGTGATTTAAAGACAACATCGGTCAGGACATTCTCCACATGCAGAGGTGCTTTTGGTAAGCCTATCAGCGCCATCTGTCCGCCCTGAAAAAAATGAGAGAATAAATGTGATCATAAAAATAAAATGACAATGGACTTCTGAGGGATTGGTCCAAATTAAAATTAACTAGTTATGCAATGACCCGGTAATCTGTGAATTGTACTTGCATGTACTGCGGGGTAACACATTAGGTGAGGAGAGCATGGGTCTTAACTGGGAAACTGTTGAGTAATATAAACAATACAGAGGCTCAGGCAGTAAAAACTAACACTCGACACTATCGCTTAACCATAAATTTCCGCACTTCAAGTTCATCCCAAGTACTAGAGCTTAATATGGAAGAAGAAGAAGAAGAAGAAGAAGAAGAAGAAGAAGAAGAAGAAGAAGAAGAAGAAGAAGAAGAAGAAGAGGACGAAGAAGAAAACATAGTGGTCATTCTGAAGACTAAACCTGGATATCGGCTCTCCGCCTCCACCCTCACGCCCCCACTCAAAACATCG
>NC_061821.1:2433297-2435797 GCF_019202785.1 Penaeus chinensis | reverse complement strand
CGACTGCTCGAAAACGCTAGCGAATTCATACATTTTACCAGCATTGTGTAAACGGCTGAGAGCTTGCGTCTTTATCAGCTTGAAATTCGGTCAGGGAGAGAGGTAAGTTGGCGACCAAAGGAGTTAGCGTGAACCGGCCTTAAAAGAAGAAACTTTTTTTTTTAATATACTTTTCTATCGGATGGAAAGCTTTCTCAATTTCGCTCTTGTATCATAACACCTATACTATAATTTAAAACCATTAAATTCGGCGAGGTTTTCTACTTTAATTTCTTTAACCTATTAGTAAATAATAATAAAAATTGGCATCACTAGGAAAATTACAAGCGAAGCAACTGGAAATCCTATGCGATGCTGGAATATGATCTGGTTAATTTGAATAACTTTCTTCGTATCTGGCAATTTAGTGAGGTTATGGTATTTTGCAACAAAGGGACATGGATATGCATTGCCATCTGCTTCTATTTGGAATATTCAGGATAATCTTAATGGCTTCAGTAAGCATACCTTTCCCTTACTCCCAGTTACTCTTGTATAATCTAACTATAATCATTAATGATCTGTACTTCCGAAATACAAGTTGAAGTCTTGTAGAAGAGAAGAAAATGTGATACAATGACTGACCTGCAACAGAATTACTTTTTCCGCTTCCCCCCCCCCCCCACACACACACACGAAAATATATAGTGACACTTGACATTTACTCCAGAGTTCACAGTACACACTAGTATCTATTCTTCCCTGAGCATCCTCTCGGAAACAAAGAGGCCTACATCCACAGACCTGGAAAACGTTAAGAAAGTAACGTCCATTGGTTTTACAGTATGTCACAGCCAAGAAGTGAGGATTTATTCACGTTAACCTTTACGCTGGCAGTCCTAGTACGCTATGGGATTGTTATACATGACAGGAACCTCTTTTCAGCCGTGGTTTGGTGACCGATGAAATTATTCTCAACGTTCATTGCGTAGTTATCTGATCCTTCGATTTCCTGACGCGTTTGCTGGCCTTGAGGAACTACACTACGCTTCTTGCTTGAAATGGTTTAATTTCTCTCACGGATTAAACGGTAGACTTGACGTTTATTGAGGTGAAATAGCTAGTATTGCATATCCCGGAGAGTAGATTAGGCACTAATTTACCCGTTTGTATTTTGACTTTGGAAACCAATGAATGAGAGCGATGCCAATTTGTGTCGGAAAGCAAAAAGAGTTGGGTTTGGAAAAATGCGATATATTGGGAGTTATATCCCCTACCTCGATGGAATATTCCTTGTACGGTTGAATGAGCCTTTTTAAGGAAATGTGTTCGCGGTAAAACTTGCGCTTAATTACAGAAAGTGACTTACATGTTACACATTCCTATTTTATTTCTCTGGCTTCGGTTTATTAATGTGTGTATTAATTTCATGTTCCTTCTCCATCGAGAGAAACTTTGTTTTATGCATATATAAACAAGGTGTGTTTTTGTGTGCGTGTGTGTTTGTGTGTACGTGTGCGTGTGCGTGTGCGACTGTGCGTGTGCGTGTGCGTGTGCGTGTGCGTGTGCGACTGTGCGTGTGCGTGTGCGTGTGCGTGTGCGTGTGCGTGTGCGTGTGCGTGTGCGTGTGCGTGTGCGTGTGCGTGTGCGTGTGCGTGTGCGTGTGCGTGTGCGTGTGCGTGTGTGTGTGTGTGTGTGTGTGTGTACGCGAACAAAAAAGTTTATGATTTTTTAAACGAAATACATGAGAAATATTAAGCCTCCGTGGCACAATTGGTTAGCGCGTTCGGCTGTTAACCGAAAGGTTGGTGGTTCGAGCCCACCCGGGGGCGCTAGTTTTCTAAAAACCTTTGTCGTGAAATCACACTTAGTCGCCAGGAGTTTAATCAGGCATTGGTAAATTCCACTGGTATCATGCTAGTACGCTGATAGTAAGGTTCGCCTTGGCTGAAATGTTACTTAACATTCGCTAGACATAATTGTAAACATATTTTAGTTATGTGTATTAGTACAATCGAGATTGTGTGTAAGATTTTGGTGAAATTAGTTTGGAGCATCCTTTTTTTTCTTCAGGGAGCATCAACGCCCTAAAATGACAATCACAGAAACACAAACATGCTCTAGCAGCCCTATTATGCTGACTAGAGAAATTTTAAAGGCGAAAATAAACACAAAAAAATGACACGCGCAGAGACCGAGATTCGAAACTCCGTACTGCCACAAGCTTCGAAATTTGTGAACCACCGACAAGCAAGGCTGGATTAAGGTCAGCTGATTCCCCAGAAACAGCTTGATAAATGGCGTTCTTTTCCCAGAATTTTCCACTTCGGATTATCCAAGGTGGCGCCGTGGGAAAAAAAATGTCTTTAATTAAGGTGGTTTACCCGTATGTACTACGGTAAGTCAATGGATGGTGATGATAATGATGATTGATGATAGCGATGATGGTGTTGATGATGATTGGTGATAGCGATGATGATGATTGATGATAGCGATGATGGTGATGATGATTGATGGTAGT
>NC_061821.1:2413297-2415797 GCF_019202785.1 Penaeus chinensis | reverse complement strand
GCTCTGCTACAACAAATTTTGCACGTATTATTTCAATCATAATGATTAATTCTATGATCATTGATAATAAAATGTTACATTGTTTCCAGCATTATTTAACTACACATACATACTATTAAATACTTACAACTGATTGTGAGAACTATACCCATCTTATATGTCAGTTATAAGGTATTACCAATGCATTTCCATTTCTAATATACTCCCATAATGTAGCTACCATACAAAATAATTTTTGGGTGATGACACAGACTCTTATCGTTCAGCTGCTTTTAAAGTGACTATGTCCAAAGCCATCATCCGTGGAAAGTGAGATTTCCTATTTGCTAGCCATCTTTATCGGGTGCACATTCTTACTGTACAATGTGCACAAAGAAAATTACGAAATACTAATCATTATATATATATGCATATATATAATATATATATTGTGGACTTACAGGGAAGTAAGTGTTATGTACATTACCTAATAACTAACCTTTGAATCGGAAACTGATTGAAAACTATAGATGTTTCAAACCATAAATATAAAGAAAACATATGTTTACTGAATATGATTTAATCTACCGAAGTTATTTGTCCTAACTGTATTTCTCAGGATGTCTCAATGGACTTGACAATAATATCGAAGTCTGGAGTAAGTGTAAGAAAATCAAAACCTTGAACTACTTACTGCACGAAGTGAAAATTGTCAGAGGCCTAATCAAAATATAAAGTCTGAAAATAGTATGGAAATCTAAGAGTCAAAATACAAATGAAGCAATTATATACCTGAAAAAAGTGTATCTGTCTTCAGTACAGTCGGGACATCCTTATGACCAACAAATTCCCTTCTGCAATCAACATTTTATATAGTGCGTTTCTCAATGTATTTTGCTATTGAGATTACATACATTATAACATCTATCTGGTAAAACTGTTTGTTGTATTACATTTTATTGACACGGTAAAATATGACCTTAACAATTCCCATAAACACCTCGAATATGAAAAAGTAAAACTTATTACAGTCCAAATACTCCATTTTGGATAAACAAATGGTTATTCTCTGGCAACATGGCGGTCTTACAGAATTTAATGATGATTATAAAAAGAAGAGAAAAAAAAAAAAAAAAACGGTGCAATAAACAAAACCAAGGTTGCGGCAAATTTGGTGCTGTTTAACAGTTAACTATGTACATGGACCTACTGTAATATATATAAATACACCAAACACATGTGAATACTTGGATATTTATATCTATACACGTGTGTGTATTTCTATATATTTACATATATATATTGTATGTATATATCTAAATAATATATAGATTTATATATACACAATTTATATATATATACTTACATATACATACAAATACATGCATATATACATCTATACACACAAACACATTATATATATATATATATATATATATATATATATATATATATATATATATGAGAGAGAGAGAGAGAGAGATGTATACACATATTGTGTGTGTATATATATAAACAGACACACGCATATATGTATACAGACATACTCATATATATGTGCGTGTGCGTTTTCATGTACCACAAATTTTGGCTTAGCTACTATCATACACATACACGCAAGCAGATACAAAAATTCATATAAATTTACTGTCGCATATTCTTATAATAATCATTTTAGATATCCATGCTCGGCCTTTTTTATTAAACTAACACAGTCTAACGCTTGTGATCTAAACTATATTATTCATTAGGCCATTCGCGAGCGTACGATGTATATAAATCTTTCCCTGTCAGTCCTGTGGATCATAGCTTGGTGGGAGAGGAAGAGGACTTTAAAAGTAGTACTAGTCAATCACCTGAAAATAGTTTTTTTCTTCCCTTTTTTTTTTGTATGATCGGTACTGGGAAGATATATAATATCATGTATGTTAAATATATATAAATTGTTATATTTCTTTTTATGAATAATAAAGAGGAAAGATGGTAATTTGATTGAGAGCTGTGGAAACTTCTACCAAGGGCATGAATTATCCCCCTAATGTTCGAGTTAGGTACCACTATTTACCAACAGACTCTCCAAGATGGGCAGGAGGCAGTCACACACACACACACACACACACACACACACACACACACACACACACATTCTTTAACACCCCATTTTGAGTTAGCCAATAGGAGTACCTTAACCTTGTACACGGTTAGCTACCGGTTTCCCAGTTGCGTAATTGTCCAAGCAGGATACCTTTACCTAACTAGGCGAGTTCTTATAGAGGACACTTAACCCTCTTTTTAAATACACCTTATTATGACGGATAACTACTGCATTTACCGTATCTTTGGAAAAGAAAAGCTAGGCAACTCACCCTGTACTCCAATTCGCCCTGTAAATTTTAGTATGATCAACTTGCACTAAAGTTTACATATATTTTGTATTCTTAAAAACTTTATACAATATTCTTTCACCTGGTCAGATTAAACGAATAACTGATCCTCCCCTTACCTCAGTGTATCTAAATAT
>NC_061821.1:2395797-2403297 GCF_019202785.1 Penaeus chinensis | reverse complement strand
AATAATAATTACAATATTATTAATAATGATAATAATAATGATGATAATATTAATGGTGATAATAATAATAATAACAATAATGATAATAATAACAACAATAATAACAATAACAACAACAACGATAATGATCACAGTAATTAAAAGTAACGCAGCTCATTTTGACGATGATCACACACACTTACGCTGGTCACAGAGCATGCCTATCCACCCAGGATTACACACACACTCCCAGGGCTCTGTGCAATACCCTTGTTTGCAGCCAGGGTACGGGAAACAAGTATCACAGTTCTCGCCCCACCAACCGACGTCACACCTGCGTCAGGAGAGAGAAGGGAACGGGTGTTATGCGCCGCTGTTTTGTAAACACGGGTGGCAGTATTGGAGAGAGAGTTATTCGTATGCTTTAGAGAGAGTTTTTTTTTCTCTTTCTGTTTGTTTGGTATGTTTTGTTTGTTTTGTTTGTCTGTTTGTCTGGTCTGAGGTTTCGTAGTACGTTGTTTCTGTCACACTGGCTTAGCAGGGAAGCTTGTCATGCCGCTTGGTGCCGGGCGGTGAAGCGGATTATATTTGCTGTTCGGGTTAAATTTATGGGGTTCTAGTCATGGCAGTCAGTGTGCGTGTGTGTGTGTGTGTGTGTGTGTGCGTGTGTGCGTGTGTGCGTGTGTGTGTGTGTGTGTGTGTGTGTGTGTGTGTGTGTGTGTGTGTGTGTGTGTGTGTGTTTTATAAAGCAACGTGTCTAGTAATTTCAGATACAATTACTTTTCTAGTTTATTTAGGAACAATATCTGCCTGTGTCACGAGTCTCCAATTTAGTCGGCCGTGACGTTGTCATGAACCTCGTCTATCTGTCTGTCTGTCTGTCTGTCTGTCTGTCTGTCTGTCTGTCTGTCTGTCTGTCTGTCTGTCTGTCTGTCTGTCTGTTTGTCTGTCTGTCTCTTGCTAACTCACGCACACATTGTCTCTCTCTCTCTCTCTCTCTCTCTCTCTCTCTCTCTCTCTCTCTCTCTCTCTCTCTCTCTCTCTCTCTCTCTCTCCGTATTTCTCACCTGCATTCTCCTGGTTCCACGCATGCACCGTGATCTTTGCTGCAGTTCGCGGCGCAGACAGCTGAAACGCGTAAAAAAACGTAATAAGAACATTTCGCTGATATTCAAATTCTTAATGGATCTAGTATTGATTTTTTGCAAGTTTGACTGAACAAAGAAATGAATGACTTGCACATAAAGAACATTAAGAATGGTAATAGAGAAAGAATAAATTCTACGTTTCATGTGTTGTGGGAAAATACTTTTGTAATGCAAAATCAATATAATTTCTAAAGGCGCTTCATGTGTTATCAAAAATACCAAACAAGTCAGTATCATTTCCCTATACATGTATTGACATAATAAAAATAATGAAATAAATATATAATTCATACTACATAAAAGAAAAACACACGCACACATAACGCATATGCATGGTATATATACAATATGCAAACAGTCACTAATCAACTAGTCAATTACACACATTCACATGTATACATATAAATATATATATATATATATATATATATATATATATATATATATATATATACACACACACACACATATACACACATGTATATAATTTGTACATACATTATAATGATATAAAGCCCCCCAAAAAAACATATCAACACCACTTGTCCATTATGAAAAAAAATATTAATTTTACATACGCGTTTGGCAGAAGAGTCCCGTCCAGCCCGGGTCACAGCGGCACTCCAAGGGTTTCGTGCACTGCCCGTTGATGCAGCCGGGCAGCGGCTTGCACTCCTGGCACGTGTCGCCGCCCCAGCCGATGCGACATCTGGCGGTAGCGAGAGGCTCAGCCGAGGTCATGGCAGGGGGAGGGAGAGGGAGGTGGGGGAGGGAGAGGGAGGCGGGGGTGGGAGAGGGAGGCAGGGGAGGGAGAGGGAGGTAGGGGTGGGAAAGGAAGGTAAGTGAGGGAAAGAGAGGTAAGGGTGGGAGAGGGAGGTAGGGGTGGGAAAGGGAGGCGGGGGAGGGTAAGGGAGGCGGGGGGAAGGAAGGTAGGGGTGGGAGAGGGAGGCGGGGGAGAGGAAAAGAAGGTAGGGGAGGGAAATGGAGGTAAGGGTGGGAAAGGGAGGCGGGGGAGGAAAAGGGAGTTTGCGACGGAAGAAGAAACGGACGCAGGGAGGATAGGGAGAAAGAGCGAGGAGGTCAAGAGCACCATACAACAAGGGCATCACACAAGAACAAAGATACCGTACAAGGACATCAGACACAAACAAGGGCACCATACAAGCAGGACATCACACAGAAACGAAAAAAGGACATGACACACAAACAAGGACATGGCACACAAGTAATGACATGACACACAAACAAGGACATTCTACAAGTAATGGATATCACAGGGAAAACTCGACCTCACACACACAAAAACATAAACACTGCAAATACATAGCAACA
The DNA here is from genome assembly GCF_019202785.1 of Penaeus chinensis. NCBI lineage: Eukaryota > Metazoa > Arthropoda > Malacostraca > Decapoda > Penaeidae > Penaeus > Penaeus chinensis. The sequence goes on along the minus strand of NC_061821.1, from coordinate 2,400,838 downwards.
ACACGATAAATACTTACTTGCATTCCCCAGGCAGGTCGCAGTAGCCTCTAGTGGCGTGACAACCTTCTTTACATATGGCTACAAAAGGGAAAAAAATGACAGGTTGGAGAAACAGTTAAATTGAAATCATAAGCTCAATGGTTCATGGATTTGATTGATTTCCTTGTAGGATAATCGTAAAACTGTATTATTGTAACTGTGGCGTTGTAATAAGAGCATTCCAGATACAGAGAAAAATATATGTACTAAATGAAATGACATACAAGCATATATTCAACAAGAAGAATAACTGTATATGCTTCCTTTGCAATACCAGCTGGAGTCCATAAGTTGCATAAACCTATACTTACGTTGAGAACAGAAAAGGCCATCCCAACCTTCCTCGCACAGGCACTCGAAGCTAGTTGAGTTGCAATAGCCGTGTTGACAACCTGGCAATGGCGTGCACTCGCTGCAATGCTCACCACGCCATCCTGCAACAGAGAGGTACGGCTCGCGTTTGTAGCAGAGGCAGTGCATTTTTTTTCCTGATTACAAATAGACGCGGAAAGTAGAAAACTGAAACAACTCTGTATGCCAAAACTACAGTAAAAAAAAAAGGGAATCTCTCGCTGAAATAAACGAATGCCCGAAGTGGATTTATGAAGCAAAACAACAACAACAAACAAACAAAAACGTGACCATAAAATCATTCGGGTTAAAGAGAACACTTCTGAGGAACTGAAGGTCGACATTTGTTCTCATTTATTTTTTTCTATTCTGTCTTCTTTCTCTTGTTGTGGACTTTGGGAGACATGGAAAGGGAGTGAAGGAAATGAAGAGGAAAAGGAGAGAGTCAAAGGGAAGGGAGGAGAGAGAAATAGGAAGGAGTGGGAAGGCTTAAAATATATATATATATATATATATATAGAGAGAGAGAGAGAGAGAGAGAGAGAGAGAGAGAGAGAGAGAGAGAGAGAGAGGGAGAGAGAGGGAGAGAGAGAGAGAGAGAGAGAGAGAGAGAGAGAGAGAGAGAGAGAGAGAGAGAGAGAGAGAGAGAAAGAGAAAGAGAGAAAGAGAGAAAGAGAGAAAGAGAGAGAGAGAGAGAGAGAGAGAGAGAGAGAGAGAGAGAGAGAGAGAGGGGGGGAGAGAGAGAGAGAGAGAGAGAGAGAGAGAGAGAGAGAGAGAGAGAGAGAGAGAGAGAGAGAGAGAGAGAGGGAGAGATAGAGAGAGAGAGAGAGCGAGAGCGAGAGCGAGAGCGAGAGCGAGAGAGAGAGAGAGAGAGAGAGAGAGAGAGAGAGAGAGAGAGAGAGAGACAGAGATAGAGAGTGAGAGTGAGAGTGAGAGTGAGAGAGAGAGAGAGAGAGAGAGAGAGAGAGAGAGAGAGAGAGAGAGAGAGAGAGAGAGAGAGAGAGAGAGAGAGAGAGGGAGAGAGAGAGACGAGCCAGATATGCAGAGGTAAGGAAGCACACGGGCACAGAGACATACACATAAATAATGAATGAAAAGAGACAGCAACACACAAACACAATAAAGATGGGAAATGAGAAATTAATGGCAATAGATTGATATTATTTCTGTTGATCATTATTTCGCAGGAAAATAAAGAAAGCAGTATCCTCGATCTTACATATAAATTTGACGAACCTTGAAACTATAAAAAAATATATATTTATTCTCAGCATTCATTCAATTGAGACAAAAATCCATGAATTATCAGTCAGCTATTGTATCGTAATAACATACAGTAAATCAATAAATGAAATATGAGGAAGTGACACACATTATCAAAATAATAATCATTCAACCTTCTCAAAATTCAAAATGAAACAAAGCAGTGTCCCTTACCTACATCTCCCCCCCTTAATTAAGCCAGGGTTATTCCTACCCAAACAAGGTTGCCACTAAGCGTAATTCCACCCAACTTTTTTTTCCCCACAGGCGGATGCCCTCCCTGCTACCAACCCTCCCCCATTCCTCCGGACTTAGCACCCGCGTAGTCCGGCTTGAACATCGCCAATTTCACCTGAAAGAGGACTCACCTAAGGAACACCGACACTCCCCCGGCTGAGTACAGTAGCCGTGCACAGGATCACATCCCTCGCGGCAGATAGGGATGTCACACTCTTCGCCCTCCCAGCCGTCGACGCACTGCACCTCGCCCGCGTCAGTGCAATCGAAGTGACTGTTCTTCGTGCCCAGGTCCTCGCAGCTCTGCAGGGGGGGAGGAAGAGAGGCTGTGTTGAGGTCGGTTTCAATTATGTATTTGTCATTATTATTGTTATTTGTTTTTGGGTGGGGAGGATATTTATATTTATTTATTTATTTATTTATTTATTTATTTATTATAATTTCTGCTTATTTATTTATTTATTTATTTATTATAATTTATGCCTATCTATTTATTTTTTGGAGGGGGTGGGCTAGTTATAAATGGTAGATGATAATATTGATGGCAATTATACATATGATACTGCTTTTGGCCCCATAAATGACAAGAGTAATGACATTTGTGACAGTGATTAACAACAAATATTTCTCTACTCTTTTTAATACCACTACTATTACTGCTATTACCACTCCCGGTACCAGTAATGCTACTACTACTGTTGTCGATATTATTGTTAATATTAATACTATTATCACTGCTATAACTACTACTACTACAACTACCACTGCTATAATTACTAGGGTAACACTAACAATACTAATATTATTATTTTAAATTGATACAAATCATAACATCAACAGAAATTTAATAACACAAATCATTTGATAAAGCAACGTAAAATCATTAAAAATTATCCTAATAATAAGAACAACCGCAATAGAGACAATGGTTGAATAGAGACAATAAATAATAGACACAATAATAACAGAGACAATAATTTAAATAACTGCTGTTGATGATCATAACGACAATAAAAGCGATGACGAAATACTGAGTACGATGATTCATTCGTGTACCCTGATATGGCGGCGACCTCGACTTACCGTGTTCCCGTCGCTCTCTGCTTGGGTCAAGGAGCAGGTAATCAGTAGGAGCAGACGGAGCACTAACCCGGAGTTCCCACAGGCCATCACGTACTCTGGGCACGCACTTGCACTCCGCACGCACCTTTCTGCTCTCAGGTGCCAAGCTACACCTCGAAACCCTTGCTGGTTCTTTCAATAAGAGTGATGTTCTTTCACTTTGTTTTGGGGGGAAGGGGGGTAGGGTAGGGTAGGGGTAAGGGGGGGGATTGTTAATTTTTGTTTCGTATTCTTTCTCTTTTTTTTCTCTCTCTCTTTTATTTCCTCTTCCTTGAGTTTATTTATTTTTTCCTTTTCTTTCTCTTTTTCTACTGTCTTTATGTGTTTTTTTTTTATATTTCCTGTGTAAAAGAAAATTTCGTTTCGTATATTTAATTATATATTTTTTTTTCCTAACCTGTATTTTTTTTTCTCCCACCCAAATTACTCAAAATTTGGTTTTCGTGCACGCCAGAAAACAATTTTTCACCGCGACCAGTTTTAGGCCACGCCAACGCCAGATCAAAGAGTGTGAGGGAAGGGAATAGAAAGATTTATCTATGTAAGTAGCACGTCTTCGGAGTCAGAGAGGTACTTTGCGGCTAAAAAAAAATAAAAGAAGATAAAAAAGAGTTAGAAGAGAGAAAAAGGAGAAAAAGACAAAAAATAATCTTCTTGGTATATTGCGAAATTGACATCGGTTGTTTGAAATATATGTCTAATATGGCACACACGCACACACACACGAACGTTTCTGTACTGATAATAGATCGGTAAAAAATATGCAGTCGTCTAAAATCATAATATCCTTCTGTTCCAAAATCTTCCAAAGTTCGCGCCATTTTTAGGGAGCATAAATATAAAGAGTAACATCACTTTATAACTGATGTTCACATTTTGTTTCCTCATTTTCTTACGTATTCTAAATTATTTTATTTGTTATTATTATGATTATCACCACTGATCATAGTGCTTTTTAATGCTATTACTATCATCTTTATTCTAATTAGTTATCATAAGCTTATTGTTATTATTGTTATTGTCAATAATCTTATTATCGTTACCATCATTAACATAATCATTGTGATAGTGATGATGATGGTGATAATAATAATAACATTAAGGAAAATAACACTAGTGATAATATTGGTAATAACATTCATAATTGTTAATACAAATCAATTAAAAATGATAATAATATTTTTATCAATAATAATAATTGAATTAGCAATACTATCCTAAGCGTTAATAATATCTTTTCTACGAAAGACAGCAGTAATGTTAATTATGATGCCATAAAGGATCATGATGATAAAAGTGGTAATGATAATGATAACAATAACAAGATGACAATAATAATAATCATTACTATGATCTTGTATGGTAATTAAAGCACCATATAATGATTTTAATAATAATACCAGTAATAATTTCATAAAAATAGTGGTAATAACAACGCTAGTGATAATATTAGTTTAAATTCATGCTTAAGATTACACGAGCTTACAATTCATTACACAATCAGGTGTTTCCCCGGTGTATAGACCTATAAATAAAGCATAAATCCACTTTACAAACGAAATTCTCAACAGGTGTTTTAACGAGACCAGGGAACAGCCTTTTTTTCTTTTCTTTTACCTTCTAACCCCCACCTCGATAGAAAATGACTGTCAATTTTAAATACATAAATAAATAATTAAACAGAAAAAAATAAACATATACGCAGTTTCTTCATTGAAAACCATCTTTCCTCTGTCGATTCTCAGCAATGGCTCCCCCCGTTTTCGTTGCCTTTGCTAAGGTGTCGATAGAGTGAAATGCTTCCGAGAGGTGGCGTGTTTTCACTGAATTACTGCGCGCCGAGCTGGTTCCTTATCGGTCATCGCAGCCATCAAGATTCGTTTAATTTAGTCACCCCTCTATCATTAGCCTTCGTGTTCGTTTTCTGTCTGTCCGATAGCGATGAAACGAGATTACTTTAATAGCATGCTTTGATTGTCAACATTCAGATACGTGCGTGGGTGTGTTTTTGTACGTGCGTGTGTGTGTG
>NC_061821.1:2373297-2388297 GCF_019202785.1 Penaeus chinensis | reverse complement strand
GTCGATTTTATTAATTTACAAAAAGCGAGTTTATTAACTTTTAAAGTCGATTTCATGAATTTATAAAAAGCGATTTTATTAACTTTTAAAGTCGATTTTATGAATATATATATAAAAAAAAAACGATTTTACAACTTGACGAAAGCGATTTCATAAAAGGTTCTTTAACAATACGATAAGATGTCATTACGAAATTACAAAGAACTGTGATAACAAAAAAACAGGGTAGTCGATTTTCTTAAACTATTCTTGATCTTTTTAAGAGAAAATAACTTAGAGAAAACTAAAATATGAATACGAATAATGCCTTTTTTCTGATAATTAATTTCCGCAAATGTCGCCTGTGTGAATCTTAAAAGAAGTTTCATTTTCCTGAAATAGTGTTTTTTTAAATATCTTTATTTATTTATTTATTTATTTATAATTATCATCATCATCATCATCATCATCATCATCATCATCATTATTATTATTATTGTTGTAATTTAAATAATGTCTGTGTGAATCTTAGATTTAATTTTCCTCAAATTCCTTTTTTTTTTTTTCTCTTTTTGAAATGACGATCTGGACCAACTTGCTTAACTCGACACCACCGCGGTTGAGAAATTCCCTCGCCCTCCCCCCCACCCTCCTCCCTTCCTTCCCTCCCCCCCTCGTCCCAATCCCCCGAAAAAAAAAGTATATTTGTAGGAACAAAGTTTTAGAAATAAAAACAAAAAAAACACATCGCAAGTGGAACACGTTCGAACATGTTGCCCTGAAGGTGAACACGAGTCGGGTGTGGTCGTGTCAGGGACGCCCTTAGGGATAGTGGGGGGGGGGGAGGGGGCAGAGAAGGATGGGGGGTGGGGAGGGGGAGGGCAGAAAAGGATGGGGGTTGGGGGGTGGGGAGATGAGAAGGGGTGGTGGGGGGGAGGGGGGAGGGGCAGAGAAGGAATGGGTGGGGGGGGGGAGATGGGAGGGGGAGGGGGGGTAGAGAGGGATGGGGTTGGGGGGCAGAGAAGGATGGGGTGGTGGGGGAGGGGAATTGGGAGGGGGGAGGGGGATAGGGGTGTGTGAGGGAGAGGGGGGGGGGCAGAGAGGGATAGGGGTGGGGGGAGGTGAGATGGGAGGGGGCGGTGGGGGAGGGGAGATGAGAGGGGGTGGGTGAGGGAAGGGGATTTGGGGGGGGAAGGGGCAAGGGAGAAAGGCTGATCCTCACCTCCTTATCTTTTTCTCCTTTTCTTCCTTTTCGTCTTGTTTTTTTTTTGTTTTTTTCTCCTCTTCTTATTTTTTTAAATGTCAAATTCCTCTTCCTTTTTTCTTCTTCATTTTTCTTCGTCATTTTCCCACTTCTTTTTATTCTTGTCCTTTCTCCCCTTTCCATTCCGTTATTCTTTTGTTTTATCATCTCTCTGCCTTCCCTCGTCCCTTCTCTGCGCTTCTTCATCTTCTTCTTCTTCTTCTTCGACTTCTTTGTTTTCTTCTTCTCCTTCTTCTTCTCTTTCCCCTTCCCCTTCCCCTTCCCCTTCCCCTTCCCCTTCCCCTTCCCCCTTCTCCTACTTCTTCTCTTTCCCCTTCCCCTTCTCCTTCCCCTTCCCCTTCTCCTTCTTCTCTTTCCCCTTCCCCTTCCCCTTCTCCTTCTCCTTCCCCTTCCCCTTCTCCTTCTTCTCCTTCTTCTTCTTCTTTTGGTTTTGTTATCCAGTCAAGCAATTTTTTTTTCTTTCAAATATCATTGGATTCCTTTCCTTTAGCCTTCGCAAGCACTCTCACTATCATAAATTTCATCTTGTAGCGTCATATTTCACTTTCAAGGATACAGTGCGGTCGGGGAAATGCATACACGTTAATAAAAGATGTTGATAAAAGTGGGGAAGGAGGGAGAATTGAGGGAGAAGAAGGAGAGGGTGGAGGTGAGAAGGGGAGGAGAAGGGGAGGGGGAAGGTGAGAAGGGGGGAGGGAGGGAGGGAGGGAGGGAGAAGGAGAGAAGGAGGGAGGGGGAAGGAGGGAGAATTGAGGGAGAAGAAGGAGAGGGAGGAGGGAGAAGGAGGGAGGGAGAAGGAGAGAGGGGGAAGGTGAGAAGGAAGGAGGGAGAAGGAGAGGGAGGAGGTGAGAAGGAGGGAGGGAGGGAGGGGAAGGAGGGAGAATTGAGGGAGAAGAAGGAGAGGGAGGAGGGAGAAGGAAGGAGGGAGGGAGGGAGGGGGAAAGTGAGAAGGGAGGGAGGGAGGGAGGGAGGGAGGGAGGGAGGGAGGGAGGAGAGGAAGGAAGGAAGGAGGGAGGGAGGGAGGGAGGAGATGAGAAGGAGGAAGGGGAGTGGGAAAGGAAGGAGAGAGAAGGAAGCAAAATTATATAGAAAGAGACCCATAAAAGAAAGAAGGGGAGAGAGAGTCAAAAACAAAAAAAAAAAAAACGAAAGAGAAAAAGAAAGAAAGATAGAAAAAAAAAATAGACCAATCAGAAGCAATCCCCAACAACGGAATCGCCGAAAGCAAGCAAGCAAGCAAGCAAGCAAAAAAAAGAAAAAAAAAAATCAACAGCGCCTCACGCTTTCTCTCCTCACCCCCCCCCCCCCCCGCACCCCGCACCCCCGATCGCTTCCGCTAGAATTTCCCGCCAAACGAGAACATTAGTGATAATAAAAGGCCATGTCAGCTGGTCTATCGTATGTTCTGCTAGATGTTTCTTCTGTTTCTTTGTATGAATGACGCGCGTTTGATGTAGAAAATAATGTATCTGATTGGGTAAGTGAAAGAGAAAGAGAAAGAGAGAGAGAAAGAGAGCGAGAGAGAGGGGAGAGCGAGAGATGAGAGAAGATGGAGATAGGGGAGGGGGGGGAGGAGAGAGAGAGATGAGAGAAGAGAGAGGAGGGTGTGAAGAGAGAGAGAGAGGAGAGGGGTTTTGTGGAAGGGATAGAGTAGAGAGAGAGAGAGGAGAGAGAGATGGAGAGAGATGAGAGAGAGAGAGAGAGAGAGAGAGAGAGAGAGATAAAGACAAAGATTATAATGAGAGAAACAGAGAAAGAAAAAAGGATAGAGAAAGGCAAACAGACACACACACAAACAAAAATAGAACAACAGACAGACAATGACAAACAAACACACACCCAAAAAAAGATAAAAAAAAAAAAAATAACGACGGAGAATGATAAAAGTTAATATTAAAGCCATCAATTCCTGCGCAAGGTTGATCTACAGGCATTTCTACCACGGCCACGCCCTCCTAACTCCCCCCCCCTCTCCCCCCAGCTCTTTACCTTCCCCTACCCCCTCCCCTCCCTTCCCCTAGCCTCCCCTCCCTTCCCCTTCCCCTCCCCTCCCTTCCCCTTTCCCCCTCCCCTTTCCCCCACCCCATCCCCTTCCTTCCCCCCCTCCCCTTCCCCTTCCCCTCCCCTCCCCTTTTTCCCCTTTTCCCCTTCCCTCCCCTTTCCCCCCCCTCCCCTCCCTTCTCTATTACGTGCCCTCCAAAAATATACCCCCCCCCCCCATTTCTTTCGGCACTTCCTCCCTTCTTCCCTTTCCCATTTCCTCGTATATTTATCTCTATTCTATGCCCTCCTTCCCTCTCTTCATCCCCTTTCCTTTTCCCTCTCCTCTATCCCATCTTCCTTCCTTCCATTATATTTCTCATCCTCCCCTTCCCCTCTTCTTCCCCTTTCCTCTTCCCTCTCCATTTTCCCATCTTCCTTTCTTCCATTCTATTTCTCATCCTCCTTTTCCCTCTCTTCTTCCCCTTTCCTTTTCCCTCTCCTCTATCCCATCTTCCTTCCTTCTATTATATTTCTCATCCTCCTTCTTCCCTCCCTCTTTCCCCTTTCTTCTCCTATCCCTCTTCCCTCTGCTCTATCCCATCTCCTTTCCTTCCTTCCTTCCCTCGCCACATTCCTCCTCTTCCCCTTTCCTTCTCCTCCTCTTCTCCTTTCTTTCTCCTCCTCTTCACCTCTCTTCCTTCATACCGGATCCAGCTTACTTCCTTCGACCACTTAAAGAAAATTTCGAAATGTTTAAAATCAACGCGATTACAGATCTTTGGATGAAAAAAAGGGAAAATGAATAGCAAAGAAAATAGGAAATGAAAAAAAATATATATACATACAAACATATACATTCAGTATAATACACACCACAACACACACCAACAAATATTTATATAATATATATATATATATGTAAATAATTGTTTTTATGTACATATAAATACCTCACAACACACACACACACACACAAACAATATATATATATATATATATATATGTGTGTGTGTGTGTGTGTTGATGTGTGTGTGTGTGTGTGTGTGTGTGTGTGTTAGGGTATCTATCTATCCATTTATCTGTCTACCCCTATCTATCTATCTATTTTTTCTATACACACCCCACACGCATCGCACACTCACACACACACACATATACTTTAAAGGGGGAGGGGAGAGGAGGGACGGAGAGAGAGAGAGAGATGTGAGACGAGAGAGAGAGAGAGGATAGCAGAAGAGAGATGAGGCGAGAGAGAAGGAGTAGAGAGAGAGATGAGAGAGGAGAAGAGAGAGCGAGAGAGAGAGAGAGAAGGAGGACGCGAAGAGAGGATGAGAGAGAGAGAGAGAGGAGAGCGAAGAGAGAGAGAGAGAGAGGAGAGGAGAGAGATTGAGTAAGAGAGAGCTGAGAGAGAGGAGAGAGAGTAGAGAGAGAAGAGATGAGAGAGAGAGAAGGAAGAGAAAGACAGCGACTTAACCATCTCTTTTATCACCCCAAACCCTCCTCCAAAATTTGGTGTGTCCTAATTGCTAATGAGCGAGAGACAAATTGCTTGCAAGGCCATCAGGAAGCAATTGCAGGAAGGGAATAGATGGAGTCATTAGAGCAAGCAAATGTGAAATAAGGAGATAATGAGCGAGGAAACAGAGAGAGAGATGACAAATCGTAGAAAATTATAGAGAGTGAACGTATGAACAAGAAAAATCCCAGAAGATTGAGGATAGATAGACAGGTTGCAGCGGTGGACATATATTATATATACTATATATATATATATTTATAATTGAGTGAGGAGAGAGAGAGAGAGAGAGAGAGAATATATATTATATATATATATATATATATTATTATATACACATATACACAAATACTCTACTATAATATATACTCTTTATTGATTTATATCATATATATATATATGTATATAATATATATATATTTATAAAATATATATATATTGTATGTATATATAATATATATAATATTATATTATATTTTATATATTATATATATATACGAACACACACACACACACACACATAAATTCGTCACTTTATTAAAGAAATTTAGAGACAGCCTGTAAATGAAAGACAACAGGTGCAAACGCAGGCAAATGACCTGCCAATGGCTGATTTCTCAAGGGCCAGCTGCACAAGGCAAGAGACAGACAATTCATGACAGATAGTTTGAGTTAATTAGACAGGTAACCAGCTAGACGGTCGGGTTGGTAACCAGGTAGACAGGCAGTCGGACAGACAGCTAAATAAGCAGGTAGACAGACAACTGTCTTGATAATCAGTTAGACAGCCGATTAGACAGATGACCAGCCAACGGGCCAATTAGAATCCAACCAGATAGCCCGACAGGCCGACAGCCCAACAGACAGCCAGACAACTAGACAGACAGCCCAACAAGCAGACAGACAACTCGACAGCTAGGCAACTAGACATAGACCCCGAAGACAGACAGCCCGCCTGCCCGACAAACAGACAGCCCGCCAGACAGACAACCTGATAACCAGACAACAAGACAGACGGCCCGACAGCCCGACAGACAGACAACCTGATAACCAGACAACTAGACAGACAGCCCTGAAACTAGACAGCCGGCCCGACAGCCCGACAGCCGGCGGGTCAGCGCGGCGCGGCGTCGGCGACAGTTTTCGGCCAAACTCCCGCGCTTTTTTCCCCGCGCTTATGCATATGCAGATGAAGCCATTAAGCTGACCTACCAACCGCAACCGGCAAGACGTAGAACCTTTAAGTAAAGCAGAATGAAATATGCCAAAAAATACCTTTGTCTTTGCGTGATATTTATGTTTTTGTTCTCTCGCATTGTTCTTGTTCGTTTGGTTTTTATTTGTCTTGTTTCTCGTCCCGTGAGATTCCTATTTTTTTTGTATGTGTCTGCTTCATTTCTCTCTCTCTCTCGCTCTCTCTCTCTCTCTCTCTCTCTCTCTCTCTCTCTCTCTCTCTCTCTCTCTCTCTCTCTCTCTCTCTCTCTCTCTCTCTCTCTCTTCCAATTCTCTTTCTTCTTCCTATTTCCGGATGTCTTCTTCTTCCTCCCCTTCCTCTTTGCCCATCACTTTCACCCTCATCTTCCTTATTCTCTTTTCTCTTCTTTCTCGACCGTTATCTCAGTTTCCTTATTCCTCCTCCTCCTCCTCCTCCACCCTTGTCCTCCTACCGCCATTTTCCTCTTGAATTCCTCTTCTCTCACGTTCTTCACCTTATTTCCCTTCCTCATCCGTGTTCCCTCTACGTCCTCTTTATCGTCGTCTCCCTCTCTCACGCTTTCCTCGTCATCGTCCTTTCTCCAAGATATTACCTCACATTTTCCTCTTCTTTCTTCTCTCTTCCTTTTCTCCTTTTCTCGTTTACATCCCTCTCATCACGTCGTCTTTCTTCCCATAAACCTCCTCTTTCTCCAACATTCCCCCACAACTCTCAACTTCCTCCCTACCTCCTCTTTCCTTCCTCCACACACCTCTTTTCTTCCCTCTCCCTCACACTCCTCTTTTTCCCTCTCCTTCCCACGTCCTCTTTTTCCCCTCTCCCTCACACTCCTCCTCTTCCCTCTTTCCCACGTCCTCTTCTTCCCCTCTCCCTAACACTCCTCCTCTTCCCTTTTCCCCCCAACCCACTTCTACCTCCCCGCGTCCTCCTCTTCTCTCTCCCCTTTCCAATACCCCTCTTCTTCCTTCTCCCCCCACACCCCTCCTCTTCCCCCTCCTCCCACAACCTGCCTCTTCTTTCTCCCTCACACCCAACTCCCATTCCCCCCACACCCCTCCTCTTCCCCCTCCTCCCAACAGCCAGAAACACGCCAGTCCGGAGTGAACGGGGAGTAACTGACCCATTCCCTAATAGGTGTTCATGACCTGCTGCGTCAGAGAATATGCACTCACCGTCCGCGTCTCCGTCAGTGGGTGTCGCTTACGTCATTGGGAGCGTGTCCGTTTTCGTTGTTTGTGACTTAGGCTTTTTTTTATTTGGGGGGGTGGGGGGGTTGTTTTGGTTGTGGAGGTTTTTTGTTTCGCTTTGTCTGTCTGTCTGTCTGTCTGTCTGTCTGTCTGTCTTTCTCTCTCTCTCTCTCTCTCTCTCTCTCTCTCTCTCTCTCTCTCTCTCTCTCTCTCTCTCTCTCTCCCTCTCTATCTCTCTCTATCTCTCTCTATCTCTCTCTCTCTCTCTCTTCTTCTCTTTCTCTTTCTCTTTCTCTCTCTCTCTCTCTCTCTCTCTCTCTCTCTCTCTCTCTCTCTCTCTCTCTCTCTCTCTCTCTCTCTATCTCTCTCTGTCTCTCTCTCCCTCTCTCTCTCTCTCTCCCTCTCTCTCCCTCTCTCTCCCTCTCTCTCTCTTTTTCTCTCTCTTTCTCCCTCCCTCCCTCTCTCTCCCTCTCTCTCTCTCTCCACTGACATTTCTCTCTCCTTCTTCCTCCCTCTCATTCCCTCTCCCTCTCCCCCTTCTCACCTCTCCCAATTACTCCCTCCATACCTCCCTTCCTCTCTTTCCTCATTCCTCTATTCCATTTCCTCCATTTCGTTACGTTTTCTTCCTTTATCTTATCTCCTCCTTTCATCACGAGAGACACGCACACCCATAATAAGCGAAAGCGTAGAAAGTAAAGTATGATAGGCGTGAGAAAGATAGAAGTCGTTAAAGGAAGAGGAAAAGAGGAAACGCGAAGAATGAAGGAGGAAACAGGAAATAGGAAGAGAGAGAGAGAGAGAGAGAGAGAGAGAGAGAGAGAGAGAGAGAGAGAGAGAGAGAGAGAGAGAGAGAGAAAGAGACTGAGAAAGAGAGACAGTAAGAGAGACAGAATCATGGGAAGAAGTGGAAATGAAATGATTCAGGAAAAACAAAAATAGCAAAACGGAATTTCAAAAATGAACGAAAAAAAAAAATATATATATATATTTTTCGAGAAGGTTTGCTTAAAGGAAAGCGTTAAGTCCAGTCGTGCACACTATGACTTGCACAAATTATAGGAACATTGTGGTGGTGGTGGTGGTGGTGGTGGGGGGGGGGGGGGAATTAAAGCTTCGAAAGACAAGGAAACGAGTTTTTAAAGAGGAAGGAAGTCGAGGGAAAATGGAAGGAAATTTGAAAGAAAAAAATAATAATAATGAGTGAAGAAAGCGGAAGAGAAACGCCATATAATAATAATTAAGTTTGCATTTTTTTCTCACTCTTTCTATTAATGTAACTTGCGAATAACTATCATATATTTCACTACGAAAGACAAAGTGAATGTAAGAAAATATTCCCATGATATAAAACAGCGACGCTAAATGATAAAAATAATGATAATAAAAATATGTATAAAAATAAAGCCAAATCTGCGTCACGTTATGATTAAAACTCAAAAGACACGAATAAAATATATATAAAAGCTAATAATGAAAGAAATAACAAGCCGAACAGGTTGTCATTCTCAAAAAAACTCATTTTCTCTAATACATATTTTTAAAAAGTGAATAACGAGAAAATAATCTTGGCGATTTATGATTATTATTATTCTTTTTAGAGTTGCTGACACCGGCGAAAACCTAAAAATAAATAAGATTTGATACGTTTTGTCTTAGCATTATCTAAGACGGGATTACATAGCTCTTTATACAAACAATCTGAACCTTTAGTCTCTGGATGAATTTCGTTATTTATAGCGCTCGAAATACGTGAGGATTTGCTGAACGAACTGAGCCATCGCGTTTTAAATTCACGTCCGAATATTTTTTAAAAATGTATGCAATTTAAAAAAAAACAAAGCAGAAGCAAAAAATAAACTCTAAAGATATCTCTCTCGACCGCGACGTTACAGATGGAGAAATTTACGCGCCATAAAAGTGTAGATCAAAACTGCGTTTGCAATTTGGCGCTCGCGGTTAGAACGTTCGGTAAGGAGGAGAAAAGTAGTCGCCGTTTTCTTTGCACGTTTTCTCCACGTGACAAACGATCGACATTTTCTTTGCACGTTTTCTTCACGTGACAAATATTCGACATTTTCTTTGCACGTTTTCTCCACGTGACAAATATTCGACGTTTTCTCCACGTGACAAATAATCGACGTTTTCTTTGAACGTTTTCTGCACGTGACAAATAGTCGACGCTTTCTCCACGTGACAAATAATCGACGTTTTCTTTGCACGTTTTCTGCACGTGACAAATATTCGACGTTTTCTTTGCACGTTTTCTCGACGTGACAAATATTCGACGTTTTCTTTGCACGTTTTCTCCACGTGACAAATATTCGACGTTTTCTCCACGTGACAAATATTCGACGTTTTCTTTGCACGTTTTCTCCACGTGACAAATATTCGACGTTTTCTTTGCACGTTTTCCCCACGTGACTAACGATCAAAGTTTTTTTTTTTTTTACGTTTTCCACAAAACAAGTGCAAAAACGGTTCGTGAGAAGCGGGAAAATGCACCTTATGGTTGCCGCTTTTTTATATATAGCGTTTTATTAAGTCAATGATATTCTAAAATCATGGGAGAGTGGAGAATGAGGGGTTATAGAATTTCACAGAGAGGTATTAAAGTTTTTTATTTTTATTTTTAGCTCGACGGGAATGAATTTGATGAATGATTATGAACTATTTAAAAGGCATCGGGTGGCATGCGAATCGAGAGTGCCCGATGCCCGATGCCCAGTGCAGAGGCGGCGGCCACTGGCTTCACCTCCCTCTCTCTCCTGTCTAGTGGGAAAGGGGGGGGGGGGGGTGAGGTAACAGGTCGATGATTTGCGTTTAAACATTTTCACGAGTGACATAAGGAGAGCGGAGAAGGGAGGGGAAAGTGAGTGAGTGAGTGAGAGAGTGAGAGTGAGAGAGTGAGTGAGAGAGAGAGAGAGAGAGAGAGAGAGAGAGAGAGAGAGAGAGAGAGAGAGAGAGAGAGAGAGAGAGAGAGAGAGAGAGAGAGAGAGAGAGTGAGTGACAGCGAAGGAGGAATGAGGGGAGAGTGAGTGAGAGAGGGTGAGTGAGTGAGTGAAAGTGAGTGAGTGGGTGAGTGAGTGAGATTAAGTGAAAGTGAGTGAGTGAGTGAGTGAGTGAGTGAGTGAGTGAGTGAGTGAGTGAGTGGGTGAGTGAGTGAGAGAGTGAGAGAGAGAGAGAGAGAGAGAGAGAGAGAGAGAGAGAGAGAGAGAGAGAGAGAGAGAGAGAGAGAGAGAGAGAGAGAGAGAGCTACAGAGAGAGAAAGGAAGAGAGAGGATATGAGATAGGAGAGAAAGAGAGAAAAATGTAGACAGAAAAGTAAATAAAGTCACAAATAAACAGCAACAAGAAGAGACAGACAAAAAGAGAGAATTAATGATATAAAACAAAAAGCCCATTAAATAAACTGGAATAAGAGACAGATACACAACCAAGACAGAAAATTGTCTTTAGGTTAAAATTCAATCACATGCATTATATATATTTTTTTCTTTCGCATTCTTGCACTGCAATCATTTTAACGTTACATTCTGCAATGTCATGTTATGCCTTAGTTCACTCTAACCGTTAGTTAAAGCACCTTACTTAAACTTGAGATCATTTCCTTTACATTACAAGTTATTTTTGTTGCTTATTTCTAATTGTAAATTCATCTCGATTGCGTTTGTCTCATAGATACACAAATAATGATGATAATGATGGTGATGATGATGATAATAACAACTATAATATATTATCATCGATATATTTACACAACAGTAATAATAACAGCAACAACAATAATAATAAGAATAAGAATGAGAATAAGAATGATAACAATGATAACGATAATGTTAATAAATCACCGTCTACGGAAGGGGAGGGGAGGGGGAAAGGGAAGGGGAAGTGGAAGGTGGAGGGGGAGGGGGAGGGGAAGGGGGGGAATGGAAGGGAAGGAGTTAGGGAAGGAAAAGAGACGGGGAGAAGGGGAAGGGGTTGGGGAAGGGGAGGGGGGAAGGGGAAGGATGGAGGGGAGGGGGGGAGGGGGATTAGATCTTTCGCCACTCCCTTTGAAGATCCATTTGGAGGTCTATAAATAGGCCTATGTGAAAATGCACGCCGCGATAGGCCTATGCTGTCGTGGTTAGTCAAGGTCGTGTTTTGTGAGCAATGTGGGCTAGGGAGGAAAGGGGAGGGGGAGAAAAAAGGGAAAGGGAAGAGGGAGAGGGAAGGAGAAAGGGAAGGGGAGAAGAAGGAAGGGAAGGAGAAGGAGGAAAGAAGTAAAGGGAAGGAGGAGAAAAAAAGAAAAAGGAGAAGGAGAGAGGAAGGAGACAAGAGGATGAGGGAATAGAAGAGGAAAGATAAGAGGAAGGGGAGAGGAGGGAAAAAGATGATAATGAAAGGGAGGAGGAAGGGACAGAGAAAGGAGAGAATGAGAGAGAGGGAGAAAGAAAGAAAAGGAGGAAGGGAAAGAGGAAAGGAGAGGGAGAGAGAGGGAAGAAGGAGGAAATGGAGGAGAAAGAGAAAGAAGAAGAAGAAGGACGAGGGAAGAGCGTGGTAAAGAAATACAATAAAATGGGAGGTGATAGTAAAGGAAAAGGATGAAATGAATGTAAAGATTAAAAAAAAGAGAGAATTGGGGGAGAAAGCGAAGTAAATCTATTCGTTTTCTTGTGGTTCATTCTCTCTCTTTCTTCCCTTCTCTCTTTCTTCCTTTCTTTCTTTTTCTCTATCTCTTTGACTGTCTCTCTCTCTCTCTCTCTCCCTCTCTCTCTCTCTCTCTCTCTCTCTCTCTCTCTCTCTCTCTCTCTCTCTCTCTCTCTCTCTCTCTCTCTCTCCCTCTGTATCTATCTATCTATCTATTTATCTATCTATCTATCTATCTACCTATCTATCTATACATATATATTTATATATTTATCCATCTATTTTTTGCTTATCGCCTTATGAATTGTTGTAAGAATCCATATAAATTTAGATCTGACAAAAATATAAATAAATACTGAATACTGAAATACTGAAAAATAAGGAGAGAGAGAGAGAGAGAGAGAGAGAGAGAGAGAGAGAGAGAGAGAGAGAGAGAGAGAGAGAGAGAGAGAGAGAGAGAGAGAGAGATTGAGAGAGAGAGAGAGAGAGAGAGAGAGAGAGAGAGAGAGAGAGAGAGAGAGAGAGAGAGAGAGAGAGAGAGAGAGAGAGAGAGAGAGAGAGAGAGAGAGAGAGGGGGGGGGGGGGGATGAAAACCAGAAATGACAAATGCAAAGAAAGGAAAATTCGATAAAAAAAAAGAGATGACGAAAGATAAAAACCGAGAAGGAGAAAGACAAAAGAAAGAGAAAGGGATAGAGAAAAACGGACGAAGAGAAAGATGAAATAAAAGAGAAAGAGTAAGAGAGATAGAGATAGAGAAAAAGAAAGAGAAAGAGAAAGAGACAAAAGTGCACTCGAGGGACCTATAGACAATAAAGTCTTTTACTCAGACACGCACAGGTTAATGACAAGTTTTCTGCTATCACACTCGACGGCTTTGAAGGGTCAGAGGTCAAGATGGAAGGGGAAAGGGAGGAGGGGAGGTCAAGATGGAGGGGGAGGGGGGAGGTTAAGAGGGAAGGGGGGAGTGGGGAAGGAAAGAAAGAAAGGAGGAAGGAGAAGGAAACCAGGAGGATGTGTTATTATGGAAGTTGGGAGAAGGAAAATAAGTAGAAGAAGGAATGAAAGAGGAGGAGGAACTAGGGGTGAAAAAGAAAGAAGAAGAAGAAGAAGAAGAAGAAGAAGAAGAAGAAGAAGGGGAGGAGATGGAGGAGGAGGAGGACGAAAAGGAGAAGGAAAAGGAGAAGGAGAAGGATGAGGAGGAGGAAGAGGACGAGGAGGAAGAGGAAGAAGAGGAAGTAAAGGTCAAAGAAAACCGGAAAAAAGGAGGAGAATAAAAAGAGGAAGAATGAGAAAAAATAAAAAAAAAGGAGGAGAAAGAGTAAAAGGAGAAGTTGGGAGAGAAGGAGGGAGAGGAAGAGGGAGAGGAAGGAGAGGAAGAATAGGAGAAAGAGGAAGAGGAGAAGAAGGAAGAGGAGGAAAACTAGAAGAAGGAAAAAAAGAGGAAGAGGAAGAGGAAGAAGAGAGGGATGAAGAGGAGGAATAGGAGGAGGAGGAGGAGGAGGAGGAGGAGGAGGAGGAAGAGGATGAAACACACGAAATAGATACCAACAAAAAAGAATAATAACAGGCGAACCCGAACTTAAAACAACATGATAGATGGATCGTAAACCAGTTTTTCTTTCTTTCTTTCTTTCTCTCTTTCTTTTTTTACTTACGGCTTCCACGGCCGCCACAGACCAGCACAAAAAAACGGAAGAAGGAAAGAGAAAATCGAAGGATGTTATTTATATGCGCCTTTGTACCCTACTATGTTTTTTTCCTGTGAGAATTTGACCCCGACCTCAAAAAAGCACCTGGTCTATTGAAGGTAACAATCCGTTCGTCCTTCATATCCTTGACCCCCCCCCCTCCCCCCCTTTCCCCCGAAAAAAATGTATATAGAATAGAAAGTTGCTTTTAATGTCATTATCAACACTGATATCATTGTCAGTATTATCAATGTTAACGTGACTGTTATTATTATCATTATCATCATTATTATATTTATCATTATCATCATCATTATTATATTTATCACTATCATTAGTAGTGATGGTAGTGCTACTAAGAGTAATAGTAGTAGTTGTAGTAGTATTTAGAATAGAAAGTTGCTTTTAATGTCATTATCAACACTGATATTATTGTCAGTATTATTAATGTTAACGTTACTGTTATTATTATCATTATCATCATTATTATATTTATCATTATCATCATCATTATTAAATTTATCACTATCATTAGTAGTGATGGTAGTGCTACTAAGAGTAATAGTAGTAGTTGTACTTTTATTGCATTATAAATAGTAATACTACTACTATAGCGACTGCAATAAACAGTTGCTATAGTAGTAGTAACAACAATAGCAATAACGATAATAACAATAATAAATAATAAAATTTAATTCCAAAAACTAAGAAAAATATTACGACATGAAACAAAGGACGAATAATTGCATATAAAGTTTATTTTCTGGGAAAATGTCACTGTAACAGCACCGACATTGTTTACTTTCTCTCTCTTTGGGAGAATGAACCACAGAGCCAAACCAGGGAGGAGGAAGAGGCGAAGAAATACGGTGAGAGGAGAGGTATGATGATGGAGGGAATGAGAGGGGTGAAATACCTGAGGGGAGGAGAGGGGGGGGGGGAGGAGAAAGTGAAGGAGAGAGGAAAGAATTGGAGGAGGGGAAAGAGAGGTTGATAAGTAAAGGGAAAGAGATATATGATAAAGGGAGGCGAAGAGGGGAGGGAAATAGCAAGAGGGAGGAGTTATGTAAAAATAGCAAATAAATACATAACTGAAGTAGATGGATCCCCCCTACAAAGTAAACACACACACACACACACACACACACGCACGCACACACACGCACACACACACACAAACACAAACACACACACACACGCACACACACACACACACACACATAAACACAAACACAAACACACACACACACACACACACACACACACACACACACACACACAGACACACACACACACACACACAATCATACACCCACCAACACAAAAAAGGGTCACCAGATACTGTTCACTTCCGGCGTGGCAAAGTTCAGAACACTTACACCTGCTCGAGGGTTTCTGAAGAGCTGTTGGCCATGTTACTCAACTGTGGTCTGAGAATTCGATGATTTGGAAATGAAAAGAAGAAAAAAAAGTTCTTGATGTGATTTTAAAGAGAAAAAAGACAGTTCTTGTGATTTTAAAGAGTAAAAAAA
>NC_061821.1:2365797-2368297 GCF_019202785.1 Penaeus chinensis | reverse complement strand
GTATGTATGTATGTATATATATAAACACACACACACACACACACATATATATATATATATATATATATATATATATATATATATAAGCACGATAACACACAGTATATCTGATTATTGTGCTGCAGCTGAATCTTGTCGGAGAGCGCTCAGCAGTTTTACGAGTTTGCATTTAGTTGACCTGCACGTGTATATACCGATAAAAGAGTATACACACAGTTCATTTATTACCGCCGGGCAGCCCTGACTCGGCCGGAGAGCGCGCGCGACGTCTTCAGACCAGGCCAGCGCCTCTGGGAGTCCCTTCCACCGACACCGCTGACGACCACAAACTCACCCTCTTACCACGGCAAAAACATCGCTTATGAAACGGCATTCTCACTTCCACAAAGGCTGTATGCTCCTCGTATCCCTTTTTATCATTTCCTCGTTCCGCGGAGTGTTAGCGAGGACCGACGAGTGCCATAAACATTCGTAAGCACAGCGGGCCTGCGGTCAAGGCGGTGTTGCAACCGTGTCAGTTTGTCTCGGAATTATCTCTCTTTATATGGTAACTTCGGTCTTTGCAACCCGGCGCCGTTGCAGTGCAGGGTTCGCAATACATAGGGAGGGGGCTTTTCAGTGTTTCTTTTTCCCCCCCCCCCCCCCCCGAATGACTTGTTTTCTCTCTCTCTCTCTCTCTCTCTCTCTCTCTCTCTCTCTCTCTCTCTCTCTCTCTCTCTCTCACTCTCTCTCTCTCTCTTTTCCTAGTAAAGAGTTCGTTATTTGGTTTTAAATGTCAGAAGGTCTTAGAAACGAATACTTCTTAGAGAGACGGGGGAGATGACGGGGGGGGGGGGGGGGGTGACGTTGTGCTCAAATGTGTCTTTTCTCTTTCTCTCTTTCGTGTTAAGAAAGAGTAAGAGAGATAGAGAGGAGAGAGCGGGAAAGGGAGAGGGAGAGAAAGATTGAAAGAGAGAGATAGAGAGAGAGAGAGAGAGAGAGAGAGAGAGAGAGAGAGAGAGAGAGAGAGAGAGGAGAGAGAGAGAGAGAGAGAGAGAATCAACGTGGTAATACTGAGGAAGATATATAAGTATAAAAAAGATTATGTAAAATGTATGAATTTACCTTAAAACTTACATGCAACACGACTACAGCTTTGCAAAGCAAATGCACGCAAACACACACGCACACAAGTAAATTCCTAACCTAACTACACCAAACCTAGCATAATCTAGCCTAGCCCAACTTAACCTAATCTAACCAAGCTCAACTTAACCTTACCTTCACCTAGCCTAACTTAACTTCATCTAACTCAAGTTAACATAACCCTAACTTAACCTACCCTAGCCTAGCCTAACCTAAGCCGTAACTTTACTTAACCTAACTCAATTTACCCTAACTTAACGTGCCCCTATGCCTATCCGTAACTTCACATTAACCTAACTCAACTTAACCTAACTCTAGCTTAACCTAGCATTAGCCTAACTTAACCCAGCCGTAACCTAAGTTGACGTAACCTCGTCTAAGACTTGAGAGCGTCGGGTGGGTCCTAAGTGGAGGAATTATTTGTTGCTATATGAGCTCGGACACTTGAGTTGAAAGTTGAGCACTAAAAACCATGACTAAATTGCTCTTCTTCGGGGCATGGCAAAATGGGCCTTGAATCTAGAGTGTTTAGGGGTCAGAGGTAATGAGTCGTTCAAATCCCGTGTTTTATCGCCAGGTTAAATGGACGCGAGTGTTTTTATGTGTTTTTGGTGCAATCGGTGCTTGTATGTGCGTGTGCACGTGTGTACACACACACATACGTAGGTTACATACGTACGCACACACACACGCGTGAACGCACACGCACACGCACACGCACGCACACACACACACACATACACACACACACACACACACACACACACACACACACATGTATAGAGAGAGAAAGAAACAGACAGAAAGAGAAAGAGATAAAAGGAGAAAAAAGTAAGCTGATGAAACAGACGGAGGATCATGAAGAAAAACGTCCTCGCGCAAGCTCTGGTCTCACGCCCAAGAAAGGACTTTCCTTTGCTTCTAACAACTTGAAAGAGCTCCTCGGTCCTTTTATTTCCAAGGCCACGCACACGCCCCCCCCCCCCCATGTCGGTCACGGCGAGACCTACTGCCCGTCACCCTCAACCCACATAGGCCTATGAGTCCAGAGGAGCGCCTGTGTCCAAGTCATTATTTACCTCTATCAAATACCACAACGGGGATCCTTTTCCATGCATGCAAGCGCCTGAAATAGGTGGTAAACGTTCAAATAAATGCGCGTCGGAAGCACTCCAAATGGTAAATAATGTACGCAAGTATTAAAAAAACAACTGTCCATCATATGCCTAAATCTATGACTCCAATACACGTGACAATAGTTATTCTAAGTCTCTGTCGTGCTTACCGCCCACCGAGGCCGCCCATCCACCTCTCCCGCCCATGACCACACCCTAAAAAGCCCTTCTTAGCCTGGGCACCCTGAGGCAATAGGACG